>NC_133329.1:50375578-50633078 GCF_042186555.1 Aquarana catesbeiana
TTCGTTACTGTTTTTCAGGTCACTCTTCACAGGCCTTGCTGTTCTTCAGTGCGTTCTGTTACTTCGTTCTGAGCAGCCGACCGTTTTCTAGCCATGTTGTGTATACGTACTCCTCGTAGAGTTCGTGCTGTGTGGGGGCATGGTGTTGGGGTCCTTACCTTGACACAAGTCCAGTCCATGAACAGGGTGGGGAGGAGTTCCTGGACCAAGAATTGGTTGCTTCAGCGTGACCAGTTCTGTAATATGCCTTTGCTCCGTGAGATCCGTGAGAATAATCTTGATGATTTCAGGAACTTTCTCCGGATGACGGACCCCGTATTTCACCGTTTGTTGGCTTTGCTGACCCCTTATATTAGCAGGCAGGATACCTGCATGAGGCAAGCCATCACTCCGGAGCGTAGTTAGTCGCCACCTGCGGTACTTGGCGACGGGGAGAAGCCTGCAGGACTTGAAGTTCTCGACAGGCATCTCCCCCCAGGCTCTGGGAATCATTATCCCAGAGACCTGTTCTGCCATCATTCAGGTCCTGCAGAAGGAGTATATTTAAGGTAAGATTTTTATCCTTTAACATCACATTTTATTGTATATAATGTTTACTAATATATTGTATTTCTTTCCTCATTCCCTAATTACCATGATTGTAATATGCTGTGAATGTCCCCTTTGTCCTCATGCATGCTGGATTTTGATGTAATTATTTTTGTTGTCCTTCATACATATTTGCCTTCACTTACCTCCCCAGCATGGTCTCCTGGCCCTATATTCACCTCATGTAGTCACTTAACAATGTATTTTGTCAGCTCCATAGTAGTGCTTTACCCCAAACACCCCCTAACATGTTTTTAAATGTGATTTGTGCTTTAAATTCAGGCAGAGTGCCAGAGGCTTTTTTTTGGGGTCCCCAAGTCATTTTGAACCCTCCCTCCCCCTAACTGCTAAGTCAGCTGATACCAATTCTCTATCTATCCTCAATCATCTATCTGCTGACTTTGCCAAACCCATACACACTATACCCATCTCTTTAGTGGTCAGATGTATGGATGAATTCCCCAAAGCATGTAGTGCAAAGGCCTGCCTGTATACTTTCAAATGGTACTGTTTAATGTTTTTGGATACTATTATTATCTTGATAAGTAATAGCAGAATGTCCAAATGTGCTAAAATGTGTACAGTGTGTATTTATCTCTTTGTATTATGACATTTCTTACCTGTCCAGTGGGCTGCCAATAGTGTAACTAAGGAGGGGCTGTTCAAAGTAATACCCATTATTTAGGCAATCATCTCTCAATGAAGTGGAGAGGGTTACCTCTCCAAAACATTCCCCCCTAAAATGTTAGAAATGGCCCATGAGAGGGGGGGGGGAATCTGATAGGTGTACCTTATACTTTGGTCTTTAAAAACTCCCTCAAATAAATGTTATACTGATGTTGGCCAAGAATGTTTGTGTCTAATCTGCTTTCCTTGTTTATGTGCAAAATGACTACTTTTTTTGTTTGACTCCACAGTTTCCTTCCACGCCACAGGAATGGCAGACTGTGGCCTCCCACTTTGCCCAGCGGTGGGACTTTCCTAACTGCGGAGGGGCAATTGATGGGAAACAAGTCCACATCGTCCCACCACCCAACTCGGGGTCGTACTATTATAATTATAAGGGATTTAATAGTATTGTGATGTTGGCGGTGGTGTCGGCTACTTATGAGTTCCTGTATGTGGATGTGGGGAAGAATGGCCGGATGTCCGATGGTGTAGTCATTGCCCAGACGGAGTTCTACAGGCGTCTCCAGATTCGCAGCTTGGACTTGCCACCTCCAGAAGACAATGTGGAAGGACTCCCATTCGTCTTCGTTGCGGATGAAGCTTTTGCGCTGGGGGACCATCTTATGTGGCCATTCCCGATGAGGACCCTCACCCCGGACCAGAGGGTTTTTAATTACCGGCTGGCCAGAGCCAGAAGAGTGGTGGAGAACACGTTTGGAATCTTGGCCAGCCGGTTCCGCCTATTTCTTACACCCATACATATGGCGGAGTATAAACTGAATCATATTATCCTGGCGTGCTGTGTTCTACACAACTTTTTACGGCAACATTCTGCCAACTATGCTGGCTCAGTTGGGCCTGAGGCCGGAATTCTAAATGAAACAACCCTGACGGCGCTTGAAAGTGGCCATCCTGGCCTGCCCCCCCTGAGTGCCCGTGATGTCCGACTAAGATACCTTGAATACTTTGCGGGTAGGGGGGCTATCAATATGCCAGACAATGTGTGAAACCTTTTTCAAATAAACCAAAAAAATACTCATATCTTTGGTGACATTTAACTGCTTGTCTTTCTTTAAGCTGACCCTGACAGAAATGTCCTGAAAATGGCGTGATTGTGTAACCTTACAAAGCACTGTTGGGTGTTATTTACTAAAGGCAAAGACACTTTGCACTACAAGTGCACTTGAAACTGCACTTGTAGTGCAAAGTGGATTTGCCCTTTAGGAAATAACCCCCATTGTCACTGAAAACACCAATTAGAGCACCAAAGTGTTTGAGCGTTGAAACAATAATCCACACATTCTTGATTATCAATCTTTTTCATACCAGCACAATCACATGTGCATTTAGAAAAGGTTTTAAAACAAACCAACATGTTTGTTGTATAACAATTTTTGGGGTCACATTAGAAAAAGTAGAAATGTGCATTTAAGATAAAACAGGCATGTTTAAAACCAACAAGAAAGACACAAATCTTGAACTTACAAAGTTCACATTTGGTAGAACTTGAAGGCAATATCAGACATGTGTTTGATATTGCGTTCAGATAGGGTGAAGTCACCCCAGGAAAAGCCAAATTTTGAAGATGCACACAAATTTCAGAATGTCAACATGTGCTACCTGCCATCACGGGGGATCAAGAGACGTGTTTTGGGATCCATTGATCTCCCGTGATGGCAGATAGCACATGTTGACACACTGTGTGCATCTTCAAAATTTGGCTTTTCAGAAATTGGTAACAAAATGGCACTAATTTTTAGCACCCAAAAAAGCAAAGGAATGTTTAGGACTTTTAAACTCTCCCTAAAACATCAATGATGTTCTTCATTTTTTGTTGAACATCATTGATGCTTTTCTGGATGTTTTCCAAGTCCCTATTACACCCCATGATCTCCCTGATCAGGATCTGTGCACTTTCCGAGGTGAAAGGATCTGGATCCACTACATCAAGATCACCTAAAAAGATAGAAACCAAAAAACACCATGTATTATAAATATGCCGGCATCCATCTGTTACCTGAGCCTGTGGTTGCAGACACTCACCTGTTGTTGTGCCAATTTCCACCACGTCTTCCTCCTCCTGCTCTGATTGTCTTGGGTGGATTTCCCCTTCTTCCAGAGGTGGGGGGTGTGTGGTCTCCTCGGATGAGGGGTGTCCTCTGAGTCTTTGATCCCCTATGATAAAAAAAATAGGTATACTTAGCACACAGATATTTGATTGGAGAAATAGGAATATGAAACATTGTTTGGAAGTGAGGTACAATTGGCTATTTTGGCAGAGTTCCAAGATGTATAATTTTTATTGTCCTTTGTCAAGCTTCAATACTTTACCTGTTTTGTCCAAGCTTCACAGATGGAGACACCCCTATAATATACACTGGAGCACCTGTGTGGGCCCCCTAATAAAAAGGGTGTTCTTGTGTCCCACACTAGTTCTCCAGCGTCCAGATGTGAAAACTGCTGAGTGCCCTCTCCTTACACAGAATCTAGTTTGCATTTCATTCTAGTTACCAACCCATCTAGACAAACAAATTATTTTCACACAAGTAGGCCATAAAAAATGTTGGCAAATGCATATGGCCAAAGGAACAATGTTTTATACGAACGAATAATGTGCCCATGAACATGAAAGTTGCCTTTTGAAACTGGATAACAGTTAAGAAAAGCTCATGGAGCAGCACGAACGTAATAAACATAAAGAATAGGAACACAGGACAACTACTTACTTTTTTGCAGCACTCTCCGGATCTTTCGGTGCTGCTCGTGCTCTCTTAATTTCAGGTCCGACCACCGCTTCCTGAGCTGATCCTTGGATCACAGTACCCCAAAATTCTGGTGCAGCCTCTTGACCACTTTCGCCATGATCTTGGCCTTTCTGACATTGGGGTTGGGGTAAGGTCCATACTTCCCTTCATAGTCGGCCCTTTTCAGTATGTCCACCATCTCCAACATCTCCCCAAAGGACATAGTTGATGCCTTTAATCGTCTCCTTCTGGATCGGGACGTTTCACGCTCCGGGCTTTCCTCCCCCTCCTCCTCGTTGCTGTCATTAGCACGCACCTGCTGTGTCTCCGCCATGTGCTCTTCCCCCACTGCGCCGAACGAGAAGGGGCGGGGAATAGACTAGAAAGAACGTCAGGGGCGGGCGGAGTTACACGCATGCGCAGTGTCTATAAAGCGTAACACGTGTGCGTAGTACATACGATCTGTGAGCGGAGGAAGGAGTATCAGAGGTGCCGATCGTGATAACGAAGGTAAGATCAAACCTTGGGCCTATGCTGTTTCTAGATTGAGGCCTATATTGTAACAAGATTAGGAGAGTTTTGCCTGACATTAGGGTTTGTCTTGTGTTGTGTCTTGCAGAGAAAATGGATGGCTTCAATGACCACAATTTCCTCCCCCTGTTCATAGACAAATACAGGGAGCTGCCCTGTCTGTGGCAGGTGAAACATCCACATTACAATAATAAACAAAAGAGGCAGACAGCGCTGGAGAAACTGCTGGAGTTGGTGAAGCCGGTGGTCCCCCCAGCAACCATACCCTATTTAAAAAACAAAATTGGTGGCCTGAGGAGCACTTATCTAAGGGAGAGCAAGAAGGTCATGGATTCCCAGAGATCCGGAGCTGCAGCAGATGACGTTTATGTCCCCAGACTGTGGTACTATGAGAGACTGCGATTTCTGTCAGACCAGACTGGAGTCAGGGAATCCCTCTCCACTCTTCCTTCCACCCCAGCTGTCCAACCTGGGACTTACAGCCAGGAAGAAGTGGAGGAGCCCAGCTTGAGCCAGGTATAGCATTGTTCTCCAGATTTCTGGTCAATAAATAAATGATGTTTACTAGATGTTATTATTGATCACTAATTGCTGATTTAATAAAGTGTTTTACATATCAATAGACAGTAGTGCGCAAAAATAATTGGGACAAGTATGAAAAATGCTGGGGTCAGAATGATGGTCAGTTATATTTGTTAACATTCAATTTGCAACAGTCATGAGATGAAAATTGTGTGTGATTTATGAATAAAAAACTAAAACTATGTCCCTTTTTCATACACAGGAAGACCTCAGCCAGGAGGAGGCTGTGGAATGTGGCACACAGGAGGAGGCTGTGGAATGTGGCAGCCAGGAGGAGGCGGGGGTTAGTGGCAGCCAGGAGGAGGCAGGGGTTAGTGGCAGCCAGGAGAAGCCTGGGACCAGTCGGAGCCTGACCGAATCGCAGGTTCCTCCCCTCCGCCTTCCATACAAAAGACCGAGGAAGGGGAGTCACGTTCAGGATTCTGCACTCAGGCTCATTCAGGAGGCTTCTGCGTCCCTCAGAGCCTTACCCACTCCTGAAGAGGCTTTTGCCTGCATGGCTGCCACCAAACTGAAGGGCATGCAGGAGGGTCAACGCCAGCTGTGTGAGGACCTTCTGTATAAAGTCCTAAATAAGGGGGTGAGTAGCGAAATCACACCCAATACCCACCTGAGTGAGTTGGCCCATCCCCCTCCTCCTCCTCATGCCACAACTCCACAGCCACAGCGTGGAAGGAAGACCAGAGAGTGATGACCTGGGTTCAGTCTGGTCTGGCCAAAGATGCAGTCTCTTGTATGACCACAGCCTGGGGACACAGATGTCATCTGCTGCTTTCCGGATCTCTGGGACTTCTGGACCAGACTGCACTCCCTTAAATATGGACTCCTCAAGCCACCAATTTTGCTGGAAAAGAATTGCTGTGTGCCCTGGGGGCCAAAGGCTTCACCAATTTCTGCTGTTTCTCCAGCGTTGCCTCCCTCTTTGTTTGGTTCTGAGCCCTTAATAAAGGAATTTTTTGTTTCAATTATACTCGCCTATGTGTGTTTTCCTTTAAAAAGGACAGTTTGTTGGTGAGTAGGCAGGTACATTTCTAATATACAATGTGAAATTAACAAGGGACGCCAACACCAAACCATCTCCTTGAGATTAAATAATACAAGATATCAATGGTGTTGTGGTAACTTGACACACAAAACACACACAAAAATATTCTGGAGTAAACCCAAAAAAAAAAAAACAGCCTTGAAAAAAATACAAACCCCAAAAAAATAAAAAAACATCAGCCTTGAAAAAAATACAAACCCCAAAAAAATAAAAAAACATCAGCCTTGAAAAAATACAAACCCAAAAAAAATAAAAAAATCTGCCTTGAAAAAAATACAAAACAAAAATAAAACAACAAAAAAGAAATTTGGTCAGATGTGACAAATTAATAAATATTGAGGGAATCACAATAAATAATTAAGAAAGAAGTTTGTGAGAAGTCTGTGTGAATATGAGCAGCAAAACTACTTCATTCTTCTCACATTATAAAGAAGAGAGTACGCTGTATTAAACAATTTTAAACATTGCAGCGTGACGAAAGTGCTGTATTCATTCCGAACGCTAATTTTATCAGACCGAGCTGTTCCGTCTCGGAATTTCTTCTGAGCATGCGTGGCACTTTGTGCGTCGGACTTGGCCACACATCGTTGGAATTGACGCGATTGGATTTTGTTGTCGGAAAATTTTATAGCCTACTCTCAAACTTTGTGTGTCGGAAAATCCGATGGAAAATGTCCGATGGAGCCCACACACGGTCAGAATGTCCAACAACACGCTCCGATCGCACATTTTCCGTTGGAAAATCCGACCGTGTGTACGGGGCATAAGAGAAATCACTGAATAATTAGCATCAGCTGATGTGAATAATATCTGTCAAACAACATTGGTATATATGCAGATATATAAGCTAAATAAACTACTACAGTGATATCCAATAAATATATATAAAATAATTAAAATATAATAAACTAAGTGTCCATAAGCCAATAGTGCCCCCAAAAAATTTTCTTCTAAAAATGTATATAGAAATCAAAAATCAGTGTCCATATAAAAGTGACAAGTGCTTCTTTCAGTAAGAAAAAATGTTCCAAAGATGAGCAAAAAACGTGCTGACAAAAGTGACTGTGCTCCCCTTTTGTACTTTCACTCACCAGAGCGCTTCACCCCTGCAGGGTTACAAGCATGTAGAAATAGTGTAATCCCAATCCTAGAGTTGCGATATCCCCCTGGTTCCCGGCTCCCGGGTAGGAAGGTCATCCACGGAAGGAGGGGAAGGAGACTCCAGTGCCCCCCTCTGCAGCGTAGCTCCCGGTCAGATGACCGCATGTGTGTTTAAAAAACAATCCACATAGCGTAATTCCGTATTGCTGAGTTTATTTAGAAATGTATTCAAAAAAGGTTATTTAAATTAAAAAGGAGGAGAGAGAGCCAGCTTGCTCACAAACTCTCCAAGCGTGATGGGGAAGCCGCGCTCTCCGCAATCGGAGCTTGCGTTCCACCGATCATATGTCAAAACCACAAATCCCAGACGTGACGTGTGAGCGTGTCAGATTATCTCCGCCTTACGCATTTCCATCTTGGCACACTACACGTCTTTTATGTCAGGTGTACTCACCATTGCGGCCAATCAACTTAGTGAGTGTCGCTAACCGGCATTTAGCAGATCCAATCAGAATTTCCACTTTGTCACTACCATATGTGTTAGTCTAATTGTTGGTGTTCAACTGATGCCACCTAGCGGTGTGAAGAGAAAACCACTTAAGCATTACAAATGTTGTTCCTCCTAAGGCGCCTCATGGAGGATATGTGCATCTATAGCTGCAATGACAGAGACATCCCGGTGCAATACAGATATTACATAGTAAAACTGAATACTTTAAACAAAAAATGTGATTATCAATTAATATGCACGAATAGAGGAAAAGCCTAAGAACAGAATGCATATAGCATGAAAGATTGCTATTTGGAATCAAGATGTAAAAAGTAAACTTAAAAAATTACTAAAAATAAAAATAAAAATTATTTTATTAAAAAATTAAATCAAAAATTAAAAATATAAAAAATATCAAAAAATCTCTTCATATATAAAAAAAGAAAAGTCAGAAAGAATACATATGTATATGCATATATAACTGACCCTGAGGAAATTAAAGACTATGTTCTTAGACATAGTATATGAGGGAAGAGAGAGTATATAGGAGTATATAGATATATATAAATTTAAAAATAGATAAAATTATTTTAAAACTTAGTCTAAATGTTTATACAAGGTATTTAAACACAAATCAGTGTATCAAGGAGGATGCTATTTTAGAGTATTGTAATGGGAACTAAATATGCGTAAAGAGGATACCATAGTGAGGACTCATTGCTGGGGAGTATCTATTACAATAAAAATAGACCTGGATGTGCATGGAGAGGGTTCCAAGATAGGAAATTGTGGGTGGGGAATGACTGCTACAATTAAAAATTAGATAAAAAGCAGTTAAGATCGATGTCCACATTCAACCCTCTAGGTACCAGACTTCCTAGGCGGTATATCCACTGAGTTTCATTCTGGGACACTTTTATTCTTTTATTTCCCCCTCTCCAGTGATCCTTAATCACATCAATACCATAAAAAATTAGTCCTGTGGGGTCCCTATTATGGAACTTGTCAAAATGTCTAGAAAGGTTGTGTTTCGGAAAACCTTTTCTGATGTTATTTATATGTTCTCTAATCCTAGCATAGAGAGGCCTTGTCGTTCTTCCCACGTATTGTAACTGGCAGGGACATTCAATCACATATGTTACATGTGTACTCTCACAGGTGATCTATTCCCTAATCTGGTACTCTTTCCCAGTTTTAGATTTAAAAGATATCTTTTTCTTTGGTTGTTTTTTGCTCACACGACAGGGTAAACGCTTTTGGCATCTATAGAAGCCTTTCATCTGCTGGAATAGCTTTATAGTCTTGGGTGGATCAATTATATTGTGTACCAGCTGATTTCTCAAATTTGGGGCATTTTTATAGATAAATCTTGGTTTCCTTGGGAGTATTTTTGCCAAGGTTCTGTCAGATTTCAAAATTGGCCAGTATTTCCTAATATTATACTCTACAGATCTATGTTGATTGTTGAAACCAGTGATGAAGGCCATTTCCATTTGGGAGGGGTTGGTGTTCTTCTTGTTGTTTTTCAATAGGGAGTTCCTATCAATATTTCCTATCTCCATTTTTTGTTTCATCAGGGGTTCCTTTTGGTACCCCTTATCTACAAATTTTTGGATCAAGATGTCTGTTTGTGCATGGTAATCTTCCATATCGTGACAATTTCTCCGTAACCTCATCAGTTGACCTTTTGGTATATTCTCCTTCCACTTGGGATGGTGACAACTGGATACTGGAATATACCCATTCCGGTCCGTTGTTTTAAAAAAGGTCTTCGTATGTAATCCATTGTTTGCCTTAAAAATCTGTAGATCAAGATAATCTATTTCTTGGGGGTCGCATTTCCCACTAAAGGAGATGCCATATTTGTTCTGGTTCATTTCTTCAAGGAATTTCTGGAAAGAATCTGTGGTGCCATCCCACACGATGATCACGTCATCTATGTACCTCCGATAGAATACAATTTCTGGGCGTAATCTCCTATATATATGTTCCTCCTCCCACATATCCATAAATAAATTCGCCACGCTCTAGGCGTATTTTGTCCCCATGGCTACGCCCTTAGTTTGAACATAATAATGTTTCTGGTACCAAAAATAATTGCTCTCCACTGCTAATTTCAGAGCTTCAAGAATAAAATCAATCTGTTCTTGTTTAAAATTCCTATCTTTCTGGAGTGCTTTCTCTACCCCCTTTATTCCATCTTTTTGAATGATACTGGTGTACAGGGAGTTTACATCAATTGTTGCAAGGAGACAATCTTTTACCCCTGTCATATGTGTTAATTCGTTGATCAATTGTGTGCTGTCCCGCAGATAAGATTTTCCTTTCATCACTAGTGGTTTTAAAAAATAGGCAATGTATTCCCCCAATCTTGAAAATAAAGAGTTTATTCCGCTTATAATCGGTCTTCCTGGGGGCTTATCTATTTGTTTGTGTACTTTGGGTAAATAGTACATCACTGGTGTCTTGGTGGACTCACAGTTCAGGTATCTTGCTTCTTTCTTATTAAGAATCCCCATATCCTTTCCTTTCTTCACAAGAGTCTTCAGCTTTCTTCCATAGAGTTGTTTGGGGTTCCCTTTTAGTTTCTTATAAGTGTTTTCTACCCTGAGGAGATTCCTCATTTCTTCTTCGTAGTCCTCCTTTGTTAATATTACCAGCCAGCCCCCTTTATCAGCGGGGGCGGTATAACCACCTCTTTTCTTTTTCCAATCTCTTTAATTGCTTTCCAAACATTGCCGTTTTTGGTATTCTTCTTTTCAATTTTTGCGAGATCACTCTCCACCATTTTCTTGAAGGCATTGATACACTGATCTCCAGGTACCTTCGGGTTGAAGATAGAATTATTCCACAGACTGGTGTGTATAAATCTTGATGGTTCCTCTATTGCTTTTTCTTCTTTATTCATAGGATAATGTTTCTTTATTTTTATTTTGCGCATAAACTTTTGTGAATCTATAAAAACCTCGAATTTGTCAATATTCTTGTCAGGGGCAAATTTCAACCCCAAATCTAAGACCCTCAATTCTTCCTCCGAAAATACAGCATCGCTTAGATTAAAAATCCCTTCTCCTAGTACTCTATTCTTCTTTTTCTTCTTCCCTCCTTGTTTTCCTCTTGTCTGTAACTTCTTTCCATGCCTCTTAGGGTTTGTTCCTGTTCTCTGTCTTGGTTCCTGTTCCAGCCGGTCCTTGTCTGTGTTGTATAATCCTGTGTGTATGCATACCCTTGTGTCCCAGTATGCCTCTGGTCTCTGTTCGGATTCATAGGTGGGCCTTCTTGTCTCTGGAAGTCTCTGTTGTTCCATGGCCGGTCTCTCCAAACAGGTCCTCTGTATGGAACCAGTGCTTTCCATCTCCCAGGTGGTCCACCTCTGTGAAAATCCCTTCTGTCCCTGGGGGCCCCTCTGTTCTGAAAATTGTCATAGGTGGCATGTTGCCCCATCAGAGGTGAGTATCTGTTATGGGTGGGGATATTATATCTTGGAATACCTGGGGATCTTCCATACATAGGCTCCCGAGGATATTCCTCCCTTCGCCTGTTCCAGGGGCCTGTTTTATAATTGGGTGTTCTCGGCATCCCAGTGCGTCTAATGATGGGGGTGTGCTCGAATCTTGCTTGACGTAAATTCTCCCCATTTTGGGTTTCTGTTCCTCCTATTTCTCTTATAGAGCTATCTTTCATAGATATCTCTCCCAGATCATTATTCAAGTCCTCTGTCTCCTCTTGCCATTTATATACCTTTTTGTTGGCATAATCAAGTTTCTGTTTTTTTGCTTGAATATCAGCATCATACTTTTTAATAATATCTTGTAATTCTTTATCTTTATCTTTATATTCTCTCAAGTCTATAAAGGGCAGTAGGAGGTTTTTAATCTCTATAATGTGTTCTTCCACTCTTCTTAATTTAAATTGTCTCCTTGCAATAATTTTATGCAGGAGCTCATTCTCACACCCCAAAAAGAAGGCGTACCATTCCTCCATGAGGGTGGCATCATCCATATTATCATTAGGGCTCAGGTCCCACCTTAACCTTCTGGGGGGCATTTTCTCTTTTACATACATCTTGAGAGTGGCTATATCCCACCACACCCTTAACTGTTTTTCCAGGGTTTGTCTCAACTGTTTGAATAGACCATTCATATCCTGTCTATTATTGACCTGCTCTTGGTTAAAAATACCACCTACATCAATGTTCCCATTGCCCATGTATCCAAAAATATCCATAGCTGCAAATATATATAAAAACACCCTAGGGTGTAAAAAAATAGACTTCTCAGAGGAATCCGCGCTTAGGATAAATGTGACTGCTGCCTCCCTATAATAAAGTCCCACCTAAGTGGAACCCAATCAGAATATAAAAGTGTATAAAGGGAAATGGCGCTGTCCTTCCTAAAAACTCTGTGTATGTAACTGTTGATTGAGTGCATTCACCCCAAAATAAACATATATATATATGAAAATATACCTAAAATCAAAAAGGTGTACATGTGTAACAGTGGTAAAACTGAGTGCTACCTAGCACCTGAGAAAAGTGACCTGTGCTTAATATCAAGAAGTAAAAAAATATGTAGCATGTGTATAAGAGCAATCACTGAATAATTAGCATCAGCTGATGTGAATAATATCTGTCAAACAACATTGGTATATATGCAGATATATAAGCTAAATAAACTACTACAGTGATATCCAATAAATATATATAAAATAATTAAAATATAATAAACTAAGTGTCCATAAGCCAATAGTGCCCCCAAAAAATTTTCTTCTAAAAATGTATATAGAAATCAAAAATCAGTGTCCATATAAAAGTGACAAGTGCTTCCTTTAGTAAGAAAAAATGTTTCAAAGATGAGCAAAAAACGTGCTGACAAAAGTGACTGTGCTCCCCTTTTGTGCGTTCACTCACCAGAGCGCTTCACCCCTGCAGGGGTACAAGCATGTAGAAATAGTGTAATCCCAATCCTAGCGTTGCGATATCCCCCTGGTTCCCGGCTCCCGGGTAGGAAGGTCATCCACGGAAGGAGACTCCAGTGCCCCCCTCTGCAGCGTAGCTCCCGGTCAGATGACCGCATGTGTGTGTAAAAAACAGGAAAAAACAATCCACATAGCGTAATTCCGTATTGCTGAGTTTATTTAGAAATGTATTCAAAAAAGGTTATTTAAATTAAAAAGGAGGAGAGAGAGCCAGCTTGCTCACAAACTCTCTAAGCATGATGGGGAAGCCACGCTCTCCGCAATCGGAGCTTGCGTTCCACCGATCATATGTCAAAACCACAAATCCCGGACATGACGTGTGAGCGTGTCAGATTAGCCCCGTCTTATGATTGAAATATGACAAAAAAAAAATTTACAAAAAGTTGTCATTAAATGATATATTGCTCACACAGGCCATGGGCATATGTGGAATTGCACCCCAAAAATACATTTGGCTGCTTGTCCTGAGTATGGGGATACCACATGTGTGGGACTTTTTGGGAGCCTAGCCGCGTACGGGGCCCCGAAAACCAATCACCTCCTTCAGGATTTCTAAGGGCGTAAATTTTTTATTTCACTCCTCACTACCTATCACAGTTTTAAAGGCCATAATATGCCCAGATGGCACAAAACCCCCCAAATGACCCCATTTTGGAAAGTAGACACCCCAAGCTATTTGCTGAGAGGCATGTTGAGTCCATAGAATATTTTATATTTTGACACAAGTTGCGGGAATGTGACACTTTTTTTCTTTTTTTTGCACAAAGTTGTCACTAAATGATATATTGCTCACACAGGCCATGGGTATATGTGGAATTGCACCCCAAAATACATTTAGCTGCTTCTCCTGAGTATGGGGATACCACATGTGTTGGACTTTTTGGGAGCCTAACCGCGTATGGGGCCCCGAAAACCAATCACCGCCTTCAGGATTTCTAAGGGTGTAAATTTTTGATTTCACTCTTCACTGCCTATCACAGTTTCGGAGGCCATGGAATGCCCAGGTGGCACAAACCCCCCCCCCAAATGACCCCATTTTGGAAAGTAGACACCCCAAGCTATTTGCTGATTGGCATGGTGAGTATTTTGCAGCTCTCATTTGTTTTTGAAAATGAAGACAGACAAGAAAAATATTTTTTTTTTCTTTTTTCAATTTTCAAAACTTTGTGACAAAAAGTGAGGTCTGCAAAATACTCACTATACCTCTCAGCAAATAGCTTGGGGTGTCTACTTTCCATTTGGGGGGGTTTTGTGCCACCTGGGCATTCCATGGCCTCCAAAACTGTGATAGGCAGTGAAGAGTGAAATCAAAAATTTACGCCCTTGGAAAGCCTGAAGGCGGTGCTTGGTTTTCAGGGTCCCGTACGCGGCTAGGCTCCCAAAAAGTCTCACACATGTGGTATCCCCGTACTCAGGAGAAGCAACAGAATGTATTTTGGGGTGTAATTTCACATATTCCCATGGCATGTTTGAGCAATATATCATTTAGTGACAACTTTGTGCAAAAATAAATAAATAAATAAATAAATTTGTCTTTTTCCCACAACTTGTGTCACAATATAAAATATTCCATGGACTCGACATGCCTCTCAGCAAATAGCTTGGGGTGTCCACTTTTCAAAATGGGGTCATTTGGGGGGTTTTGAACTGTCCTGGCATTTTATGCACAACATTTAGAAGCTTATGTCACACATCACCCACTCTTCTAACCACTTGAAGACAAAGCCCTTTCTGACACTTTTTGTTTACATGAAAAAATTATTTTTTTTTTTTGCAAGAAAATTACTTTGAACCCCCAAACATTATATATTTTTTTAAGCAAATGCCCTACAGATTAAAATGGTGGGTGTTTCATTTTTTTTTTTCACACAGTATTTGCGCAGCGATTTTTCAAACGCATTTTTTGGGGAAAAACTTTTTTAAATTTTAATGCACTAAAACACACTATATTGCCCAAATGTTTGATGAAATAAAAAAGATGATCTTAGGCCCAGTACATGGATACCAAACATGACAAGCTTTAAAATTGCGCACAAACGTGCAGTGGCAACAAAATAAATACATTTTTAAAAGCATTTAAAAGCCTTTACAGGTTACCACTTTAGATTTACAGAGGAGGTCTACTGCTACTACCACTCCAAGTCGTGAATTGCGTACCTGAAGACAAAAAAATGGTTAACAATAAAACACAGTAAACAGTAAAGTATAAAAAATTGCATGCCTGAAAAGCAAACATGATAAAACATAATAACAATAAAACATTGCAGAATAGAATACAGTAAAAAAGAGCAGAACAATAGAGAGAGAATAGAGAGAGAGAGAACAATGAAACGACAACTATATTTTTTTATTTTATATATTTTTTTGTGTTGTTTTTTTTTTTTACACTTTTTTTTGTAACTGTACCTTTTTTAACTATAACCGGTTCCAGGTTCGGGTCTCTCAAAATGCAATGGCATCTTGGGAGACCCTGTAAAAGTGTGCCTAGTCTGTGCAATGCTGTACCCTACGCTAATACTCAACTAGTGAATGGTAGCGTTCAAAACATTCACCAATGCAAAGACCAGGATTGTCAGGACAGGAGGGACAATAATAGCGGGTGTCACGCCTATATCCGCGTTTGCTGCAGACATGACATCTTTTTTGGGGGGGGGGTTCGTTGGGTAGGGGTACTCGGGAGGACATAAAAATGCCTCTCATGCAGCCAACTGCATTTGGTTGGGGATGTGAATGGGGGAAGTACGGGTGCTGCAGAAGTGGTGGGTTCCCAATTAGGATTGGCGAATGCAGCAGGAAGGGCATTATGGGCACGACGGGCCTGTGTTTGTCTTCTTCTTGGTGGCAGCGGGACACTACTTGTGCTTGCCACCTCACCAGCTTGAACTGCACTTATGGGACTCGCCACGTCACCAAGTGTTACTGCAGTGCTGGTTTGACTACGACTGGGGTGTATTAGGCCGCTGGTGCTTGCCAGTTCACCAAAACGCTACCAAAAAAACTGTTAGCGATCGCAGGGATCAGGCCTGACTCTGCGAACACTGCAGTTATGCGTTTAGTGTTTTGTAAGTGTCAGTGATCGATCGATACTGCACTTCGGTGGGCTGGGCTGGGCAGAGGGGCAAAACGCAGGTGCTAGCAGGTATCTGGGCTGATCCCACTAACACTGCGTTTTTGGGAACCCTAAACTGCTGGGGATGCTAGTATAGATCTGATCGGATCAGATATTGATCCGTTCAGATACTATACGACTAAGGGAGGTGTACGGTGCGTGCGTGGGTGTTAGCGGTACTGGCGCTAACCTGATGCTGCCTGGGGCTGGTGCTTGCCAGTTCACCAAAATGCTACCAAAAAAACTGTTAGCGATTGCAGGGATCAGGCCTGACTCTGCAAACGCTGCAGTTATTCGTTAAGTGTTTTGTAAGTGACAGTGATCGATCGATACTGCACTTGAGTGGGCTGGGCTGGGCCGGGCGGAGGGGCAAAACACAGGTGTTAGCAGGTATCTGGGCTGATTCCGCTAACACTGCATTTTTGGGAACCCTAAACTGCTGGGGACGCTAGTATAGATCTGATCGGATCAGATATTGATCCGTTCAGATACTATACCACTAAGGGAGGCGTATGCTGCGTTCGTGGGTGTTAGCGGTACTGGTGCTAATCTGATGCTGCCTGGGGCGACGCATATCACCGCCGGGTGATCAGGGGGCTAAACCTTTATTCGGTAGTAAACGGCGGGTGCCCTGACACTATAAAAAATAAACGAACTAACCAGCGTCACCCGTAACGGTTATACGGTGATCAGTGGTGAAAGGGTTAACTAAGGGGCAATCAAGGGGTTAAAACATTTATTAGGTAGTATATGGGGGTCCCTGTCGCTATAAAACGCTGACGGCGAACCTAAATATTTACCTCCCTAACTAGCGACACCAGTGACACTAATACAGCGATCAGAAAAATTATCGCTTAGTGACACTGGCGACGGGGGGTGATCAAGGGGTTGAAACTTTATTAGGGGGGTTTAGGGGGGTACCCTAGACCTAAAGGGGGCTAACACTAACTGCCCCACCAGTGTGACGGGGGGGAGGGGTGATTGGGGGGTGATCGGGGGTGATGGGGGGTGTAAAGTGTGCCTGGCATGTTGTGCACTCACAGTAAAGTCTTCTCTCCTCGGCGCCGGAACGGAAAATACCGAGCCGAGGAGAGATGACATCATTTCCTTTGCTGCTGTTTAGCATACAGCAGCAGAGGAATGATTCTGGGAGCGATGGCGAGGGGGGTGGCACGAATGGATGGTCTCCCCCTCACCTCTCATCGCTCCAAGACCAAAGCCGACCGCCTCAGGCACCCCGTCCGATCGGACCCTCCACCCGCGGGAAGGCAATCACGTACCAGGTACGTGATTTTGCCTGCCCGTGCCATTCTGTGTGCAGTATATCTGCGTGAGGCGGTCGGCAAGTGGTTAATGCCCTGTACACACGGTCGGACTTTCCGACAAAATATGTGCGATCGGAGCTTGTTGTCGGAAATTCCGACCGTGTGTGGGCTCCATCAGACATTTTCCATCGGATTTTCTGACACACAAAGTTTGAGAGCAGGCTATAAAATTTTCCGACAACAATATCCGTTTGTGTAAAGTCCGACCGTGTGTGGACAATTCCAACGCACAAAGAGCCACCCATGCTCAGAATAAATTAAGAGACAAAAGCTATTGGCTACTGTCCCATTTATAGTCCTGATGTACGTGTTTTACGTCACCGCGTTCAGACGATCGGATTTTCCGACAACTTTGTGCGACCGTGTATGCAAAACAAGTTTGAGCCAACATCCGTCGGAATAAATCCATGGATTTTGTTGTCGGAATGTCTGATCAATGTCCGATTGTGTGTACAGGGCATAAGTCTCTCTCGCTGGCGTGTAGACACTGCCAGGCATCGTAGAGGCCATGTAGTTGAATGTAACGTTGAAGAGATAGAGTGTTCCGTCCACGAGAAGCTGTTGAATCCATGGTCGGGTCTGGGGTGACATTAAAATCCCCACATAGGAGCAGACCTCCTTGTTGGAATTTCTGTATGGACTTTAACCAGTTGCCGACCGCCTCACAACTAGGGATGAGCTTCGAGTTTGAGTCGAACTCATGTTCAACTCGAACATTGGCTGTTCGCAAGTTCGCCGAACAGCGAACAATTTGGGGTGTTTGCGGCAAATTCGAATGCCGCGGTACACCCTTTAAAAGTCTATGGGAGAAATCAAAAGTGCTAATTTTAAAGGCTTATATGCAAGTTATTGTCATAAAAAGTGTTTGGGGACCCGGGTCCTGCCCCAGGGGACATGGATCAATGCAAAAAAAAGTTTTAAAAACGGCCGTTTTTTCAGGAGCAGTGATTTTAATAATGCTTAAATGACGTGGGAGTCCCCCTAAATTCCATACCAGGCCCTTCAGGTCTGGTATTGATATTAAGGGGAACCCCCGGCCAAAATTTAAAAAAAAAATGACGTGGGGTTCCCCCTAAATTCCATACCAGGCCCTTCAGGTCTGGTATTGATATTAAGGGGAACCCCCGGCCAAAATTTAAAAAAAAAATGACGTGGGGTTCCCCCTAAATTCCATACCAGACCCTTCAGGTCTGGTATGGATTTTTGGATTTTAAAGGGAACCCCGCGCCAAAAAAAAATAAATGGCGTGGGGTCCCCCCAAAAATCCATACCAGACCCTTATCCGAGCACGCAACCTGGCAGGCCGCAGGAAAAGAGGGGGGGACGAGAGTGCGCCCCCCCCCCTCCTGAACCGTACCAGGCCACATGCCCTCAACATTGGGAGGATGCTTTGGGGTAGCCCCCCAAAACACCTGGTCCCCATGTTGATGAGGACAAGGGCCTCATCCCCACAACCCTGGCCGGTGGTTGTGGGGGTCTGCAGGCGGGGGGCTTATCAGAATAAGGGGACCCCCAGATCCCAGCCCCCCCTGTGTGAAATGGTAAGGGGGTACTTACCCCTACCATTTCACTAAAAAACTCAAAAATGTTAAAAATGACAAGAGACAGTTTTTGACAATTCCTTTATTTAAATGCTTCTTCTTTCTTCTATCTTCCTTCATCTTCTGGTTCATCTGGTTCTTCCTCCGGCGTTCTCGTCCAGCATCTCCTCCACAGCGTCTTCTATCTTCTCCTCGGCCGCTCCGCACCCATGGCATGGGGGGAGGCTCCCGCTCTTCTCTTCATCTTCTTCTTCATCTTCTTCTCTTCTTCCTTCTCTTTTTCTCTTCTTCTCTTCTTCATTTTCTTCTCCGGGCTGCTCCACATCCATGCTGGCATAGAGGGAGGCTCCCACTGGGTGACGGCGTCTCCTCGTCTGACGGTTCTTAAATAATGGCGGGCGGGGCCACCCGGTGACCCCGCCCCCCTCTAACGCATGGGACATGACGGGACTTCCCTGTGGCATTCCCCATGACGTCACAGGGAAGTCCCGTCAATCACCGTGTGTCAGAGGGGGGCGGGGTCACCGGGTGGCCCCGCCCCCCATTATTTAAGAAACGTCAGACGAGGAGACGCAGCCACACAGCGGGAGCCTCCCTCCATGCCAGCATGGGTGCGGAGCGGCCCGGAGAAGAAAATGAAGAAGAGAAGAGAGGGAGCCTCCCCCCATGCCATGGGTGCGGAGCGGCCCAAGGAGAAGAAGATAGAAGACGCCGCGGAGGAGATGCTGGACGAGAACGCCGGAGGAAGAACCAAAAGAGCCAGAAGAAGAAGATGAAGGAAGATAGAAGAAAGAAGAAGCATTTAAATAAAGGAATTGTCAAAAACTGTCTCTTGTCATTTTTAACATTTTTGACAGTTTTTTAGTGAAATGGTAGGGGTAAGTACCCCCTTACCATTTCACACAGGGGGGGGGCCCGGATCTGGGGGTCCCCTTGTTAAAGGTGGCTTCCAGATTCTGATAAGCCCCCTGCCCGCAGACCCCCACAACCACCGGCCAGGGTTGTGGGGATGAGGCCCTTGTCCTCATCAACATGGGGACAAGGTGTTTTGGGGGCTAATGTTGAGGGCATGTGGCCTGGTACGGTTCAGGAGGGGGGGCGCACTCTCGTCCCCCCTCTTTTCCTGCGGCCTGTCAGGTTGCATGCTCGGATAAGGGTCTGGTATGAATTCTTGGGGGGACCCCACGCCGTTTTTGTTTTTTTTGGGGCGCGGGGTTCCCCTTAAAATCCATACCAGACCTGAAGGGTCTGGTATGGAATTTAGGGGGAACCCCACGTCATTTTTTTTTAAATTTTGGCCGGGGTTCCCCTTAATATCCATACCAGACCTGAAGGGCCTGGTATGGAATTTAGGTGGACTCCCCTGTGGGGAATTCCCATGCCAATTTTATCAATGAACTTCTATGTGTATTGTCGGCAATGCAATAGCCGCGGGTAGTTTTAAATGGGTTTTTGCCTTCGAAATGTCATTTTGCTGTCAGACTGTTCTAAACACGGGAAACATGCGCCCCTTTACAGGCATGCTATAGACACCCCCCAGGTACGATATTTAAAGGGATATTACACTTTTATTGTTTGACTTTAAGCATTATTAAAATCACTGCTCCTGAAAAAACGGCCATTTTTAAAACTTTTTTTTGCATTGATCCATGTCCCCTGGGGCAGGACCCAGGTCCCCAAACACTTTTTATGACAATAACTTGCCTATAAGCCTTTAAAATTAGCACTTTTGATTATTCATGTTCGTGTCCCATAGACTTTAACGGTGTTTGTGTGTTCGAACAAGCTTTTTTTTCTGTTCACATGTTCTGGTGCGAACCGAACAGGGGGGTGTTCGGCTCATCCCTACTCACGACAATATAAGTCGGCAGAATGGCACGGGCAGGCAGAATTGCGTACCTGTACGTGATCTGCCTCCCGCAGGCGGGGGGTCTGATCGGACCCCCCGGTGCCCGAGGCGGTTGGCATTTCTCCCCCGTCGATCGGAGGTGAAGGGGAGGCCATCCATTCGTGGCCCCCCCTCGCGATCTCTCCCAGCCAATGAAATCCTTCCTCTGCTGCTGTATAGTAAACAGCAGCAGAGGAAGTGATGTCATCTCACCTCGGCTCGGTATTTTCCATTCCGGCGCCGAGGAGAGAAGACATCAATGTGAGTGTAAAACACTACACACATAGTAGAACATGCCAGGCACATATAACACCCCCTAATCACCCCCCCCCCCTGTCACACTGACACCAAGCTGTTTTTTTTTTCTGATTACTGCATTGGTGTCAGTTTGTGACAGTTAGTGTGGTAGGGCAGTTAGTATTAGCCCCCTTTAGGTCTAGCGTACCCCCTCTAATAAGGTTTAAACCCCTTGATCACCCCCCGTCGCCAGTGTCACTAAGCAATCGTTTTTCTGATCGCTGTATTAGTGTCACTGGTGACGCTAGTTAGGGAGGTAAATATTTAGGTTCGCCGTCAGCGTTTTATAGCATCGGGGACCCCCATATACTACCTAATAAAGGTTTTAACCCCTTGATTGCCCCCTAGTTAACCCTTTCACCAGTGATCACTGTATAACTGTTACTGGTGCGCTGGTTAGTTAGTTTATTTTTTATAGTGTCAGGGCACCCGCCGTGATATGCGTCGCCCCACGCAGCGTCAGGTTAGCACCAGTACCGCTAACACCCACGCACGCAGCATACGCCTCCCTTAGTGGTATAGTATCTGAACGGATCAATATCTGATCCGATCGGATCTATACTAGCGTCCCCAGCAGTTTAGGGTTCCCAAAAATGCAGTGTTAGCGGGATCAGCCCAGATACCTGCTAGCACCTGCATTTTGCCCCTCCGCCCGGCCCAGCCCAGCCCACCCAAGTGCAGTATCAATCGATCACTGTCACTTACAAAACACTAAACGCATAACTGCAGCTTTCGCAGAGTCAGGCCTGATCCCTGCGATCGCTAACAGTTTTTTTGGTAGCGTTTTGGTGAACTGGCAAGCACCAGTGGCCTAGTACACCCCGATCATAGTCAAACCAGCACTGCGGTAACACTGAAGGCAGTGATTGATTTTTGGGGCCCCGTACGCGGCTAGGCTCCCAAAAAGTCCCACACATGTGGTATCCCCATACTCAGGAGAAGCAGCTGAATGTATTTTGGGGTGCAATTCCACATATGCCCATGGCCTGTGTGAGCAATATATCAATTAGTGACAACGTTTTGTAAATTTTTTTTTTTTGTCATTATTCAATCACTTGGGACAAAAAAAATTAATATTCAATGGGCTCAACATGCCTCTCAGCAATTTCCTTGGGGTGTCTATTTTCCAAAATGGGGTCATTTGGGGGGGTTTGTACTGCCCTGCCATTTTAGCACCTCAAGAAATGACATAGGCAGTCATAAACTAAAAGCTGTGTAAATTCCAGAAAATGTACCCTAGTTTGTAGACGCTATAACTTTTGCCGAATACATTTTGGCCTAAATGTATGACTAAAATTGAGTTTATTGGATTTTTTTTATAACAAAAAGTAGAAAATATCATTTTTTTTCAAAATTTTCGGTCTTTTTCCGTTCATAGCGCAAAAAATAAAAACCACAGTGGTGATCAAATACCATCAAAAGAAAGCTCTATTTGTGGGAAGAAAAGGACGCAAATTTCGTTTGGGTACAGCATTGCATGACCGCGCAATTAGCAGTTAAAGCGGCGCAGTGCCAAATTGTAAAAAGTGCTCTGGTCAGAAAGGGGGTAAATCCTTCTGGGGCTAAAGTGGTTAATAGTTTGTTGAAAAAACGTATTTAGTGTACGTTGGGTGCGTACACATTTACTATTGTGAGTGTCATAGATTTGATGTCATAAGTCAATATCAGAAATCTGCCCTGGGGATCTTTAAATTCCTTGTGTAAAGTTTACTGTGTTCCTTATTTCTATCAAGAACCCTCTTTTTTTTTGAGTCCACATTAGCAGAGAAGACATAGGGGAATTTCACATGTGTACATTCAGGTGGTGCAGTGTTACTGAAGTGAGTCTCCTGAACACATAGGACATCACATTTGTAACGCAGGGCTTCTTGCCAGAGGGATTTGCGTTTTAGCGGAGTGATTGAGGCCATTAGAATTAATAGACAAAAAAATTCAGTCCCATGGTCTATATGTGAGAGGTGTGCTTTTAGGAAGGAAGTTAGGTTTACTCACTGTGGTAGTTGGGTGACCTCTAGTGGTTGGATTTGGGAATATCCATACTGCAGACATTTTTGCTAAGATATGTTGC
The DNA here is from genome assembly GCF_042186555.1 of Aquarana catesbeiana. Taxonomy (NCBI): domain Eukaryota; kingdom Metazoa; phylum Chordata; class Amphibia; order Anura; family Ranidae; genus Aquarana; species Aquarana catesbeiana. Next base: position 50,398,534 of record NC_133329.1, read on the forward strand.
TTCTATGAAGAATGACCGTGCTCGTAAAAAATAAGATAAAAACATGCTAAATATTCAAAACGTTCAATTAATATGTTCATCAATCAGTAACTGAAGGTTAATAACACAAAAAAGGTTAAACCCCGTATGCAGCAACTGCTGCTCAAACTTAGTGGGGGTGTAACAAACTTTGGTTGTTCTCCTCCGAGCAGAGGAACCTATATATATAGGACTTATTCCATGTCAGGATTAGGTGTGTTTTCTTGAGTTTTTAGTTGTTACCACTTTCCACTCCGGATCCACTTGTTTAGGATTTCCTGAGGATGGTGAGGCATCAGCAGTGTCTGGGAGGATCTGCCATGTTTTTAGCAGGGATAGGCCCTTCTCCAAGGAATCTATGACAAATGGAGAGCTGTCCTTTGTGACAGTGAGTTTCGTAGGATACCCCCATCTGTATCTGATGTCATGGTTTCTTAATGCTTTTGTAATCGTATTGAGATTTTTTATTTTCAGAAACGTGTACTGAGATAAATCTGCAAAAAATTGGAGCCCCGAGGGGATGCAGTCTTTTCTGTGTATTGTTGTCATGAGCTTTTCTTTAATATGGAAAAAATGAAGATGTAAAATTACATCCCTAGAAATTGTCTGGAAGATGGGAAGGCTTGGGAGGCGGTGAACTCTGTCCACCGTAACATCCAAAAGCAGATGCTTCAGGGAGCATTTCCTTGAACATGTCAGTCACATAGGAGGACAGGTCCTCTTGTGCAATTGATTCAGGGATCCCCTTTATTTTTAAGTTATTCCTTCTGGACCTGTCCTCAATATCAGCCAATTTTGTTTTAACCCATTCCATTTCCTCATCTTTCTCTTCAGCGTCATCCACAAAGTTGTTCATGGTGGTAGGAAACTCCCCCATTTTATTTTCTATGGGATCTACTCTGGTTTTAACCTCTTTCAGCTCTTTGTTGAACTTGTGCATACAGGACATCATGTCTGCCTACAACAAACTTCTCAGTTACATCAGCATATCTTTCATAAATCTGTATAATATAGGTTGATTAGTGGTTTCGGAGTCAGGCAGTTCCCAGTTGTCTTCCCCAGAGTCTGCATTGTAGCTTACCTCATGGTTTCTGCCCTGCTTATCAAGCTTAAATCTGGATTTTTCTGGACTACCAGATAAAGGAGTGGAGGGTCCTGAGTTCAAGCTGTGTGGTTATCCGCAGGCTGGGACCTGAGAGCCCTGTGGAGAGAACCGTGGTGCTGCACTGGAGGTGAGGATGTAAGGCCCGGCGGCACCATTTTGCTTACTCCCACGCTGCTGCTGAGGGAAGAAAGCTTTCAGCTTTTGCGGCTTCCTGTCCTGTTTTCTCTTCTTGGACATGATCACATGTGTCTGGGGTGAAGTCCACGGGTGTTTGCTGTGTGATCCGGTGTCTTATGCCCCGTACACATGGTCGGATTTTCCGATGGAAAATGTGTGATAGGACCTTGTTGTCGGAAATTCCGACCGTGTGTTGGCTCCATCACACATTTTCCATCGGATTTTCCGACACACAAAGTTTGAGAGCAGGCTATAAAAATTTCCGACAACAAAATCCGTTGTCGGAATTTCCGATAGTGTGTAGACAAATTCGACGCACAAAGTGCCACGCATGCTCAGAATAAATAAAGAGATGAAAGCTATTGGTTACTGCCCCGCTTATAGTCCCGACGTACGTGTTTTACATCACCGCGTTCAGAATGATCGAATTTTCCGACAACTTTGTGTGACCGTGTGTATGCAAGACAAGTTTGAGCCAACATCCGTCGGAAAAAATCCTAGGATTTTGTTGTCGGAATGTCCGAACAAAGTCCGACCGTGTGTACGCCCTATTAGAGTGTTGCTGCGGGCCGTTCTGTCTTCTGCACAACTGGAGCAGCTCTTTCAAGCGTCCATCAGGATCCACGGCAAGCTCCACCCCCATTTTATTGCAATTTAAATGGAAGTAATGGAAATTGGATTGTATATCATTTCCTTACCTGAGCAAAGATTATTCTATATTCTTTTTAGGGGCTGCACGTTGTACCTTATGTGTGTGAATATTTGTGATGAACTGCACACCCCATATACACCAACTTTAAATGCAAAAATAACAATATCGTGAGAAACCACTAGCACGTCTGACATCATCAGGGGGCACATCTCAAGACATGCTGATGAAACGCGTTGGCTGTGGTCGAGCGGGATACGTCACTTCCGCCCAGTGCAACTCAGGTGGAGTGCAGCCAGCATCCCTGCTTCCACTTTTATCATTTTAAAACTGTATTTGTTCTAAGAGTTATTGCAGCACAATTTTATTACAATAAACCCTATGTATTTCACTGTGGGAGACTGTCTTTACTTTTGTAACGTATGGTGAACCGAAGCCAGGGAATTCTCTACATCCGTGAGCATTAAAATAACATCATCAGCGAATAAGCTGATGGTATGTGAGGATTTGTGCATTTTAAACCCTGATATGAGGGGGTGGTTATGAATGTGATACGCCAGGGGCTCCATTAGCAAATTAAATATTAACTGAGAGAGGGGACAGCCCTGACGAGTCCCGTTCGTAATGTTAAACGGGGTTGAGAGAACTCCAGATGTGAATATCTGGGCAGTGGGGTTGGTATAAAGGGCCATTATTGCAGAAAAAATCGGGCCTGTGAAGCCAAAAGCAGCAAGCACCTTAGCCAGATATCCCCAGTGTATGCGATCAAACGCCTTCTCCGCATCCAAAGCGAGGAGCAGAGAAGGCATTCCCGTCGTGTTTGAGTTGTGGATAATATTTATTAGTCACCTAGTGGCGTCTGATGTTTGGCGCCCCTTAGTGAATCCAGATTGATCAGGATGAATAAGGCTAGGGAGTATATCTGTCAATCTATGTGCTATGAGTTTTACATATAATTTCAGGTCATTGTTAAGAAGTGAAATTGGCAGGAAATTTTGCGGGGCGGATGGGTCTTTCCCTGGCTTCGGTATAGTTATTTTATTTATTATCAGTGCCTTTAGCATCTCTGAGGGGAAGGAGAAAGAGACAGCAGCATCATTGAATATGCGGAGTAGATGGGGTGCTAAGATCTGTTTAAATGTTTTATAATATTCCCCTATAAATCCATCCGGGCCCGGGGACTTATTGGGTGGTAGTGATGCTATAGCCGTGCAAATTTCCAAGACAGTAAAGGGCTGATTTAATTGCTGAAGCTGTTCTGACGTCAGCTGAGGATGGGATAATTTGGCCAAGAAATTGGTTATCTGTTCGGTAACCGGTTGATGAGTGAGGGGGTCAGTCTTCAGATTATAAAGGGATCCATAGTAATCATCGAAAGCATCCGCAATGTCTTTTGGATGGTGGTGTTTATGTTTAGTGGTGGGGTGGATTATATATGGAATTCTGGCTTAATATCTGCACCCCCGCAGGCGTTGGGCGAGAAGCTTGCCCGCCTTGTTGCCGTTGGCATAATATGACATTTTTAGTCTGCGGGTTGACTTCTCGAAGTCCGCCAGGAGACAAAGTCTGAGGTCATTTCTAGCCTGTAATAATTTGTGTGATAGGGAGGGTGAGGGCTTCTTTTTATTTTGGGTTTCGAGATCATGGATGCTGTCAGTGAGTTCCTTTACCCATCTCTGCCTCTTCCTCCTTATCCCTGCACCAAGTTTGATAAAAATCCCCCTCATGAACGCTTTGTGGGCATTCCAAATTACAGTATGATCAGGTACAGTGTCCATATTGTCAGCAAAAAACTCTTTCGTGGGTTTCTAGAACACTCTTAGTATCTTCTCTCTGCAGGATAGTTGGATTTGCTCTCCAGATCGGGTTAGCCCTGAATGAGAGAGAGTCAGCTAAGGTCAGAGACACTGATGCATTGTCCGACCAAGTTATAGTAATGATTGATGTTTTAATAGGCTGGGTAAGGAGACCTTGGTCACTAAAAAGAGGTCAATGCGGGAGTAAGAATGGTAGGGTGCCGAGAGGAAGGTAAAATCTCTTTCTCCCGCATGGCAACAGCGCCATGCATCAAACAAATTGTATTGAAGCAGATTCTGTATAGAGGGGCCTATGCGTGTGGATGTAGAGGTCGTGTTGATAGCTTTATCTGGAGCAAGGTTGAAGTCTCCACAGATAACTAGGGACCCTCTCCTGAGTGAGTCAATCTTCTTTAACATTTTGTTAAGAAATTTAATTTGATGGGTGTTAGGGGTGTAAATATTTGCAATGGTGTAAGTAATAGAGTTGATATTGCATATGAGGATGAGATATCTGCCCCCGGGGTCTTTAATTTCTTCGTGTAGTTGGAATGAGACCATATCTCTAATTGCCGTGAGGACACCTCTTTGTTTTGACTCAGCGTTTGCTGTAAAGATGTAAGGGTAACTTTTGTGTGAGCATTTTGGTGGAGCACTGGCACAAAAGTGAGTTTCCTGCGCACACAGGATGTCGCTCTTATTTTGTAAGGCTTCATCCCATAGTGATTTCTGTTTTGCTGGGTGATTAGGCCCTTTGAATTAATGGATAGGAATGTCACCCCCATGTGGACTGTACAAGAGTGCTTTGATGCAGTCTCCTTGGGCGATTGGCTAGATCATCATGATAGTAGAAAAGAAGTGTAGAAATCCGGTTAAGGTACTCACATGGTGAAGAGGCACCGTTAGTGAACAGGTGGGTGAGATGGTCATACTTAGGTAACCACTCCGAAGACCCTGTTGCGTCGTTTCCGGTAGAAAGGTTGTACAAGTAGAAAACCTTGGATGTGATCCTTATGGAGTAGACATTTGTGACTTGCATCCGACTGTGATGAATAGAATCAAGATGAGAGAGAAAAAAAAACAAAACACCAACAAAAGGAAAATGTGTAAAACACAACTGTAGGTCAGATTCCCAACTAGAAGGGAACATTCTGAGGTTCAGGAATTGACCGTGTGGAACAGTACGGTTAACAGTCTATTCGAATGCAGCTAACTGCTGCTCAAGTGTGAGTTGAGGGTTAAGTTCGTGGCAATGAGGGTTGCTCCTCATTTCCCCAGGACTTGTATTTCCCTGGACATACCCATTCAGTTCAGGTATGTGACTTTGAATTCTTTGCGGTGACCATCCTCCATTCTGATTCCACCTGCGTGGCTTTCTTGGGCTGAGTAGTGTTATTAACCTCGTCAGGAACAATGTGCCATTCCTTCAGTAAGGATAAACCTTTATCTAGTGAAGACACAATGTGGGTTTTGCCATGTTTGGTAATAGTGATGTTAGTAGGGTACCCCCAGCGATAGGTTATCTGGTGGTTTCTGAGTGCTTTGATGATGGTGGCTAAGCTTCTCCTCTTTTTCAAAGTATACTGTGACAGATCTGTGAAAAATTGCAGGTGCTGGTATTGGGCTGGGATGCGATCTTTAGTACGCATAGCCGCCATGAGCTGCTCTTTGACATGATAGAAGTGCAGTCTCAATATCACATCTCTCGGTATGTGATCAGGTATGGGTAGGTAGGTATGAGGTAGGAAGGTTTAGGGAGGCAGTGAATTCTGTCTATAGTGACATCCATTGTGGAGAGGTCAGGAAGGAGGTCTGTAAACAGGGTAGTGGCGTAGGCTCTCAGATCTCTCTGTTGAACAGACTCCGGGATACCTTGGATTTTCATATTATTCCTCCTACTTCTGTCCTCCATGTCTGCCATTTTTGCCTTTATGCCTTCCATCTCATCTTCATGTTCCTCCTGTGCATCTACTAGGTCGTTTATTGTGGATGCAAATTCCCCCATTTTACATTGTATATGCTCTACCCTTGATTCCACATCCTGAATATCAGTATGAAACTTCTGCATACAAGACATCATATCAGCCTGTATGGTGCTGCGGAGTGAGAGCAGCATGTCCTTTAACACTGTGTCCATGATAGGCTGGTTAGTGGTAGGGAACTTTTCTATTCTGTCTGGGAGTTCTCTTGTGTCTTCCCCAGAATCTGCCCCTGGCCCTGGCACTGGGCTGCATCCAGGGCCATCCATCCTAAATTTCACCTTGGCAGGGCTGGCGGATTGTGGCGTGTTGGGGTAGGATTGGACTTTTCTTTTGGGATCCACTATTGTTGCTGTGGGAGGTGGATGGGGCTGAGGGGATTGTGCACTATGGGCTGGGGTTGATGCAGAGCCGGCGCCATCTTGCCTACCTCCGTCCTGCCGATACTTGTAGAATTCGGTCAGTTTTTGTGGTTTTCTGCACTCCTTGCGCTTACTCGACATTGTCGTCCGATCCCGAAGGGTGCCTGCCACCAATCTGGGGTGCAAGGGTGTCTTGGGGATGCCGATGTGTGCCGCTGGATGTCCCGTTCTTGAGGAGCTCCTCACTCAAGCAGCCATCTTTGTCGGCGGTTAGCCACGCCCCTGACTGTCTTTTCTTTTAATGCCTTGCTGGTGACTGGACATCTGGCGGTTTGAGCCTACTTGCTTTGGGAGTCTGTCTACCGAATCGTTGCAGCATCCATTGAGAGACCATCCGCTGTATGTGACTCCTGTAATGGAAGTCATGCAGTTCCGGTGAGTAGGCTGTGTGACAGGTGTTGGTGGAGGAAGACCCATAGTCACTTTTTTGCTGGGTATGGCAACTTTTGCACCATTGGAAGTCCTTTGATGGAAGTTCATGGACACTGCACTTTTATATGATTCATTTTTTGGACACTCTATTTTTTCATTTTTTCTATTATACCCACTGGAGATATCTGGGGGTAGTCACATGTATTTGTTTGCACTTATGCACTTTAGAGTGAATATTGTAAAAGATTTCACATGTTAGTTAATTTATGTCTATCCTCTGGAGACATCTAGTGGTTGCTCACGATATTGTTGTTTTTGCATTTAAAGTTGATGTGTATATAGGGTGCGCCGTTTATCACAAATTACAATTTAGCAAGTAAACTGAATGGTTATGTAAAAACATATAACATTAAAAATTTATTTTCTTACAGAACTCTATACCAACCAGACTAAAAAGACTACTTATCATCAGCTTGCAGAAAAAATGTCAAAGATTTCGAAATTGACTCTGAGGGATATCCTGAGCATTGGCTTGGAGAATATGCATGACAAACCACCTAAAAATGTAGAGGATCTTCCCTGGAATTACTTGAGGAAACTCATGGCCCTAAATAGGACTGCAAGAGACATTCTTCTTGAGAAAGATCAGTCTCCTGGTGTTGATGTATATGATAATGATGATGATTACAACCTAATTAATGATTCTTTAGTTCCAGATGATAATTCATCTAGTTCTGTTCACCCCCTGGATGTCCTGTGTGTCCTCCTGCATTGCTCAGACAGTTTTCTTCAACAAGAGATTGTAACCAAATTGTCCATGTGTCAGTTTGCTGTTCCTCTACTGCTCCCTGCTGATGATGGGTCACACTGCACCCTCATGCTTTGGGCAATGAGGGACATAGTGAAGAAGTGGAGACCTCAGTCTTTAGTGGACAGTAAAGGCTTTAGAGAAGAAAATGTGGTGAATACATCCATGCCAATCTTGTCTTATGTCAGATTGGGAAAAAACAAATTATCCAAATCTAAAATCCTGAACCAAGTTCTTAATCCAGCTCAGCTACATAATAACTTCTTCATACATGACAATATGGATGGAGGAAACATTAAGAGGGAAATATCTGATGGACTGGTAGAAGTTTCCTGGTATTTTCCCTCTGGTAAGTCTGATGTTTTCCCAGAACCCATCGCAGTGACCAACCTACGAGGAGACCTGGTGACCAATTGGGACCAGTTCACATTTCTGACTAGAATTTCATCAGCTGTGTTTATATTCATTGCAGATATTTCTGAGAGGGAATTCAGACTGTTATCATCCTGTACTACCACTGACACCCAGTATTACTTCATTGTTACTCCCGGTCCTGGCAAAACTGTGAGTGCACAGACAAAGATGGCCCTTCAAGAATTAATGCCAGTGCTAAAGTTAAAAAAAACAAATGTGATAATACACGCAGGCATGGCAAATGAGTCGGCATTTGTAAAAAAACTACAAAGCAATATTATTAATTTAATAAACAGTAAGCCAAAAGAAAATACAATGAGAGACCTTAAAAAAGGAACTCATGGATTGGACATCCAAGTGGATGAGAGAGTTCCTGAATGTCAGAAGGCCAGGGAATACGCCAGGAAAATTACAGAAGAAATAACAAATGTGTCTGAGTACAAAAAGAACACTATGAAGTTACAGGGAGATCTCTGGAGACAGTTATCTGAAGTGGAAAAAGAATTTTGCAGAATGACAAAGCAAGGTGGTAAAGACACACAACAATATCAAGATGACCTGATAAAGAAACGCATTTCACTACATGAGGAACAACATAACCATGATCTGCCCAATGGTTTAAAGCTCTTTATTGATGCAATCACTCATTTGTCTGAGACTGAGAAACAATATTTTCTGAAATGGATGAAATTTGAACTTGATTCAGTTGCTAGAGCTCATCTTTCTATTCTACAAGCTAAATACAAAGAAAAATGTAACAATACCCTAATTAATAATCAAGAGCTCAAACAGATAGACCAGAAAATCTCTGACAGTTCTTTGGGAATTGAACATTTCCTACGTGAGATGGGACAGTTTTATGAAGCTGAATGTTCCATGGTTAAAGAAAACAAAATAGTTAAAAGAAAAAGAAAATTTAATAGACTGCCAGGAATTGCTGCTGATCTCTTGTTGGTTGGTTTCCCATTGGAACTGATAGATGGAGATGCCTCCAACATTCCCTTACGGTGGATAACTGATGTTCTAAAAGAGCTGGACAGCAAAACAGGGGGAAAAAGCAGAATGAGAGTAATCACTGTGCTGGGAGTGCAGAGTACAGGAAAATCCACTCTTCTCAACACCATGTTTGGTCTGCAGTTTCCGGTGGCTAGTGGAAGATGCACACGAGGAGCCTTCATGACTCTTCTTAATGTGAAAGAGAAATTCCAGGTGGAGCTGGGCTGTGACTTCATCCTGGTGATTGACACTGAGGGGCTGAAAGCTCCAGAGTTGGCTTCTTTGGAGGGAAGTTATGAACATGACAATGAACTGGCCACATTAGTGGTTGGGTTGAGTGATATCACCATAATTAATATGGCCATGGAAAACACAACAGAAATGAAGGATATTTTACAGATTGTGGTCCATGCTTTTCTTAGAATGAAAGAAGTAGGGAAGAGACCCAACTGCCAGTTTGTACATCAGAATGTGAGTGATGTGTCCGCTCATGACAAGAACATGAGAGACAGGAAGAAACTTCTGGAACAGCTGAATGAAATGACAAAAGTAGCTGCAGAGATGGAAAACAAAAGTGAAACCAGAACTTTCAGTGATGTGATGGATTACAATCTGGAGAAAGACAACTGTTACATTCCTGGGCTCTGGCTTGGAGTCCCACCAATGGCTCCAGTAAATTCTGGGTACAGTGAACATGTGTCTGAACTGAAAAAGTATTTATTAGAATTAATGACAAGCAAAGAATCCCTGAACAAGCCTTTAACCATTCCTGAATTTATAACATGGATAGAAAGTTTATGGAATGCTGTAAAACATGAGAAATTCATCTTCAGCTTCAGGAACAGTTTGGTGGCAGAAGCTTATAATAAACTTTCTATACAATACTCACAGTGGGAATGGAAGTTCCGAAAAGCTGTCCATGATTGGCTGATCCGTACAGAGACAAACATTAAGAATCAGACTGCAGAGAGTCTAAATGAAAAACTTTGCTCCACATTTAAGAATAAGCTCAACGATTTGTTGATTATTGGAGAAAATGAAATCTTGAAATTGCTGGAAAACTACTTTGACAATAAAAATGAAAATGTTCATCTAATAGAACGATACAAACAAGATTTTATTCTGAGCACAACATCCCTGAAGGAGGATTTGAAAAGAAATTCTTTTATGAAGTTGGATGAGGCTGTTTCAATTAAAAAAGGGAAATTCAAGATTCAGAATATGCAAACTAATTCACAGAAATTGATTGAAGACAAAATCACAGATCTCCTCAAGAGGTGCAGAGAAAAGAAAAAAACTCTGAATAATGTCCAGTTAAAGAAAGAATTTGAGGAGATGTGGAAGAGGACACTGAGTGATCTACAGATAGAGAAATTAAAAACACACATTGTCAGTGGATCTATGTTAAATCAGCTAAAGAATGACATGAGCAGTAAAGGATCAGCTGTAAATGAACGCTTACTGGGTGTGAAGGACTTGGCAGATATCACACAGACTGATTTCAAGATAGATGAGAAATATATTGAGAGTGGACGGGTAAAGAAATATACAAGTAAATTGTTAGATAAAATTGGTCTTGGGTACCAAAAAGAACATTTCGACAAAATAAATAGTGTTGCTCAATCTCTTATAGATAATTGTAACAAATATATCAGAGGGAAAGTGGAAACTGGAGAGGACTATAGTGAAAACTACTGCCTGGAATTACTTCATATGGTTACAACAGAGATTTCTAAAGAGTCCAAAAATCTTCATTTGTCCACAGAGTTTGAATTGGATATCAAGCTTCACATTCTTGGAAAAGCTTCCAGAGATTTTCAGGAGATGCATGAGAAATTCATTAAAGAGAACGATCCAAAACTGTGTTTGGAGAAACTAAAGCCTGGATATTTAAAAACATTTATCAGTCTATTTCAAGAGAAAGATATTTGCCAGACTAAAGCCAAAGAATTCTGTGAGCGATGTCTAAAACCAGCAATAATGGATCATGTTTTCCGCCATCTTGGGCAGAAAATAGTGGATGAGATAGTAAGTTCAGACAAGAAATTCAGCAGTAGAACATTCTTTCAAGATTTTTTACTAAGGGAGCTGCTGGAAGAAATGTCATTCCAGACATATGTAAAGTATACACTATCATATGAGAACTATACCAAAGACTGGATATTAAATTACACTGAAACATATACAAAGCCCCAAATCCTAAAACCATTACAAGAAAACCTGCTCTCTTCACTGGACAAAAAGATAAATGGAGCTCTTACTGAAGACAACTCTCTTAAAAGTTCATCAGTCTCAGATTTTCTGAAAAGTGTATGTGAGATACTAAAGGAAGAATTGGTGATCCCACAGAATGAGATGCAAGCGGTCACTTTCCAGAACACGGCTGATGTTGGTCAATTTTCATCTGACATTCAGATCTTCCTCCGAGATACAGAAACAAAAGTCTTATCAGAGCTGCAATCTATGGATATAAAGTCTGTACTCTCCAGGGTGACGGTGAAGCCTCAGGATGAATTGTTCAGGAAGGTTGTTGGCTGTGGGGAGCAATGTCCATTCTGTGCTGTCCCCTGTGAGGCCGGAGGTGATGAACACAAGGAGCACTTTGCTACCATCCACAGACCGCAAGGATTGGGAAGATACAGAAATAGTGCTACTGAAATCTTAGTCACTAATATATGTAGTACAGATGTTGTATCTGGTTGCAGATTTCAATGTTCAGCCACAGAAGGGAAATCACACCCATACAAAGAGTATCGTACCATTTATCCAGATTGGGCCATCCAACCAGATCCCAGCATCGAGTCATCAGATTACTGGAAATATATTTTTATGATGTATAATGACAAGTTTGCTGAAGAATACAAAGCAAAACCAGCAGAAATACCAGATGGCTGGAAATCCATCACAGAAGAAAAAGCTCTGCAAAGCTTAAAGAAAATATTCAATAGCTAAACAGAGAAGACAAATCAACAAACATGTAATTCCTCATCCAAGTTAATATCTGCAAATCATTTTATTCTTTTTAAAAATAATCTTTTTCATTGATTTTCTCTATTTGGAGAAACATTTCAAATATTTTCCTCACAATTATGGCCACAGTAATCAGGGTGGGAACAGAATTTATGAGAATCTTCATTCCCCCGATGATATAATGGGCTCATTACTTCTCTCAGAAGATTCCAGAACATTCTAATTCATAGTACAGATGATTGTTGTGTCCATTGACTATGACATTCCTAGCACTGCAATGGGAATGTTAACCACTTCAGCCCTGGAAGATTTTACCCCCTTCCCGACCAGAGTATATTTTGTGATTCAGCACTGCGTCATTTTAACTGACAATTGCGCGGTCGTGCGACGTTGTACCCAAACAAAATTGATGTCCTTTTTTCCCCCACAAATAGAACTTTCTTTTGGTGGTATTTGATCACCTCTGCGGTTTTTATTTTTTGCGCTATAAATAAAAAAAGAGCGACCATTTTGAAAAAAAACACAATATTTTGTACTTTTTGCTATAATAAATATCCCACTTTTTTTTCAAAAAAACTATTTTTTTTCCTCAGTTTAGGCCGATATGTATTCTTCTACATATTTTTGGTAAAAAAAAAAAAAAAAAAACGCAATAAGCGTATAATGATTGGTTTGCGCAAAATTTATAGTGTATACAAAATAGGGGATAGATTTATGGCATTTTTATTATTTAGTTTTTTTTTACTAGTAATGGCGGCGATCTGCGATTTTTTTCTTTTATTTTATCGTGACTGCGACATTATGGCGGACACATCGGACAATTTTGACACTATTTTGGGACCATTGGCATTAATACAGCGATCAGAGCTACAAATAGCCATTGATTACTGTATAAATGACACTGTCAGGGAAGGAGTTAAACACTAGGGGGCGATTAAGGGGTTAAGTGTGTCCTGGGAAGTGATACACAGGGGGGATGAACAGATGAAAGCAGTGCATGTGCTAGAACCAATCCCCCTGCAGTACAGCCGGATGGAGGGAGGGAGAGGAGGAGGAGCTCACAGCACCGCAGTGGGAGGCAGAAAAGGATCGGTGTCTGCAATAAGGCAGTACAGCCGGCCCTCTTGATCAGCAGGTTCCCGGGCCCCCCTTTTGAACTGATGGGGCCGGGGTCCAGTACAGGAGGGCTGGCTGTACTGCCTTATCAGCAGCCCCTGTCTTTGGGCCATTTCCTGTGCTGGACATTTTATTTTATTCAAAATACTGGATTTGGCCACTAGAAGGTGCTAAATATTTTCTATTATAATTAGTGCCATCTAGTGGCCAAATACAGTGTTTTCTATTTTAAATCAATAGAAATATTAATCCAGCACATGAAATAGCCTAATAATAATTGTTTGTTTTGCCCCATTCACACAGAATGAATGCACATGAACTTTCCTGAGAAAACTTCTATGTGTATTTTGTAACCCTGTTTTTTTTTAAAATAAAAATGATTTTCGGTGTGTATATTCCATGTATAACCACATTGTATAGTCCTGATAATCTCAGTGATTAATTCTTCCTATTCATACTTCATGTATAATTTGGATAAATGAATCCTTTCTCATCATCTTTTATTTTGTTATATTTCGGGATGATTATTTGGGTGTCAGGAATGATGATCGGAGGGTAAAGGGTTAGGGGTGGGTAAGTAAGTAAATGGTTCTATTAGATTATATTGTCTGTATAAAGCTGACCTATCATCAGATATACTTTTTATGTTAAGTGTATGATTGGTAATATTTAACCCTTCCAGGTATTCATTACCTCTCCCAGAGATCACAGAACTCCCCTGACAATGTCTTCATCTCCTTTTCACTTCAGACAGCACCATCTTTGTTCAGGCATCACCCAGGGTCACCATCTACTGCCAGGGCTGAGATGTCGGCTCAGAGATGACAAAGTCAAATAAATCATTGTGCCTGTGCAGTTCTTGGCTGTGTTCAGTAATCCTGACACAAATCAGCCTCTGCTGCAGCCTCTCACCTTATGACTTGCTGCAATTTTATCATGTTGTGGTCCTATCACTGGGGGAGGGGAGACTGAAGAAATGCTTCCTCCTGCCCGCAGCAGACTGATGACATCATCTAAGCCTAGGCAAAGTTTCAAACAGATTTCAAGAATGAAGATGGGTTTTTAATGATAAAATGTGGAACTTTAAAATATAATGATGATGTTTACAGTGATATGTCAGTAATTCAGTCATCCAGCCTTATAAAGTTACTGAAATGATTGAGGATTGGGGTTTAGACATTAGATTACAGTCTCAATTTTGGTGTGATAGCAAATTTTTGTCAATTGATTGTAATCAGAGGTGATGAGAACAAGAATAAACACTTTCTATACACAGCTTGTGGTCTTGTGTTATATTTGAACCTCTTGCAGACCGGCCATTGTACATGTATGACCAGTCCCCTCCCCTATCATGTCATAATACCCTCTGAGAGCTCCTGTGCATGGGCAGTACTGTGATTGGATACAGACCATAGGCAAAAGGTACAGAGCCAATGAGAGTGGCTCTGTGCCATGTGGTTGCTGTGATCAATCATTCCATCACAGAAAGTAAAAAAAAAAAGCCGCGGTGAGCAGTCATGTGTCACTTATTGGCCAGTTATCAGGAAGCTCTTGTACACCGATCGGAAAGAAATCTACCTTCACTGTCATTCACCCCTCTACAGTATACATCAGATCCATCCTGTCTTTGATCTGATCTGTACATTGAAGTAGAACTATTAAAAAAACTTTTTTTTTTTGTTTTCATTTTGGATAGAGTAAGATTGGGTTAAAATCCCATTGAGATTTTCCTTCACTTCCTCTCCCATAACCACACAGGAAGTGAGAGCAAACCCTTCTACAATGAGTTAATCCCTAGTAGTCACCGGGGTTATTAGAACTAATGTCCCCATTGGAAGATTTCCCTGCTATTCCTGTCCTGCAGACAACACAAAATTTCAGATTTTCTTTTACTTTCACTTTCAGTGAAAATGTAAAACAGGAGTAATAGAGAGGAATCTTCCCAATAGGTACAAAGACAACAATAACAACCTGAGAGGTGTTCCAATCCCTCTCCATTCTATTCAAAACAAAAAAAAGTTTATAGTTTTTTTTAATTATACTTTAACCCCTCACCTCCCTTATGCTGAATATCTGTACATTAACCCCTTGACCTCCTCCTCCCTCTATGTACAGTGGGGACGGAAGGTACTCAGACCCCCTTAAATTTTTCTCCCTTTGTTATATTGCAGCCATTTTCTAAAATCATTTAAGTTCATTTTTTTCCTCATTAATGTACACACAGCACCCCATATTGACAGAAAAACACAGAACATTTTTTCAGATTTATTAAAAAAGAAAAGCCACATGGTCCTAAGTATTCAGACCCTTTGCTCAGTATTTAGTAGAAGCACCCTTTTGATCTAATACAGCCATGAGTCTTTTTGGGAAAGATGCAACAAGTTTTTCACACCTGGATTTGGGGATCCTCTGCCATTCCTCCTTGCAGATCCTCTCCAGTTCTGTCAGGTTGGATGGTAAACGTTGGTGGACAGCCATTTTTAGGTCTCTCCAGAGATGCTCAATTGGGTTTAAGTCAGGGCTCTGGCTGGGCCATTCAAGAACAGTCATGGAGTTGTTGTGAAGCCATTCCTTCATTATTTTAGCTGTGTGCTTAGGGTCATTGTCTTGTTGGAAGGTAAACTTTCGGCCCAGTCTGAGGTCCTGAGCACTCTGGAGAAGGTTTTCGTCCAGGATATCCCTGTACTTGGCCGCATTCATCTTTCCCTCGATTGCAACCAGTCGTCCTGTCCCTGCAGCTGAAAAACACCCCCACAGCATGATGCTGCCACCACCATGCTTCACTGTTGGGACTGTATTGGAGAGGTGATGAGCAGTGCCTGGTTTTCTCCACACATACCGCTTAGAATTAAGGCCAAAAAGTTCTATCTTGGTCTCATCAGAACAGAGAATCTTATTTCTCACCATCTTGGAGTCCTTCGGGTCTTTTTTTAGCAAACTCCATGCAGGCTTTCATGTGTCTTGCACTGAGGAGAGGCTTCCGTCGGGCCACTCTGCCATAAAGCCCCGACTGGTGGAGGGCTGCAGTGATGATTGACTTTCTCCAACTTTCTCCCATCTCCCGACTGCATCTCTGGAGCTCAGCCACAGTGATCTTTGGGTTCTTTACCTCTCTCACCAAGGCTCTTCTCCCTCAATAGCCCAGTTTGGCCGGACGGCCAGCTCTAGGAAGGGTTCTGGTTGTCCCAAACGTCTTCCATTTAAGGATTATGGAGGGCACTGTGCTCTTAGGAACCTTAAGTGCTGCAAAAAAAATTTTGTAACCTTGGCCAGATCTGTTTCTTGCCACAATTCTGTCTCTGAGCTCTTTAGGCAGTTCCTTTGACCTCATTATTCTCATTTGCTCTGACATGCACTGTTAGCTGTAAGGTCTTATATAGACAGGTGTGTGGCTTTCCTAATTAAGTCCAATCAGTATAATCAAATACAGCTGGACTCAAATGAAGGTGTAGAACCATCTCAAGGATGATCAGAAGAAATGGACAGCACCTGAGTTAAATATATGAGTGTCACAGCAAAGGGTCTGAATACTTAGGACAATGTGATATTTCAATTTTTCTTTTTAAATACATCTGCAAGAATGTCAACAATTCTGTGTTTTTCTGTCAATATGGGGTGCTGTGTGTACATTAATGAGGAAAAAAATGAACTTAAATGATTTTAGCAAATGGCTGCAATATAACAAAGAGTGAAAAATTTAAGGGGGTCTGAATACTTTCCGTCCCCACTGTATGTACGTGATTCTTCACTTCTGGGTAGCGGCGGCTTGTTTCCACTGATTGTATACAGTGGGAGTTGATCAGCAGGTCTTCCGGCACCCGACGATCATTCTGTACAGAGGCAGAACGGAAGTCTGTCTATGTAAACAAGGCAGATCACTGTTTTGTCAGAGAGGAAGGCATGGATCCTGTGTTCCTGCAAAGCAGGGACATGGATCCATGCTCAGTAAAAGCACCTCCCCCACAGTTAGAAAACACAGGCTAGGCACACATTTAACCCTTGGCTTGCCCCTGATGTTAACCCCTTCCCAGCCAGTATCATAAGTACAGTGACAGTGCATATGTTTAGCACTGATCACACTATTAGTGTCACTGGTCCCCAAAAAAGTGTCAAAAGTGTCAGATTCGTCTGCCGCAATGTCGCAGTCCCACTATAATACACTAATCACCGCCATTACAAGTGAAAATAAATACAAATTCCATAAATCTATCCCATAGTTTGTAGAACTCTATAACTTTTGCGCAAACCAATCAATATACGCTTATTGGGATTTTTTCTACTAAAAATATGTAGCAGAATACATATTGGTCTAAACTGATGAAGAAGGGGGGCGTGTCCAAGATGGCGCTGGGAGCGGACGTGAGAGCTCCCACTCCGGACTTTTCTCCTTCTACTATCCTGGTGTGGATTCTGCATCTAATTCCCTGCTATTTATCACCAGACACCCCCGGTGGCTCAGGGAATGCGCAGATACCGAAGAGGAGCACAGAAGCCGCGAGTTCCTGAGCACACGAGATCGCCGCCGAGGTTTGGGCCTTCCCCTCCTAAGGCCTGCAACATGGAGACGCAGACCTCTGCCCCGCCGGATGGCGCGATCCAGGCCGGATCCCAGGCATTTGAGGCTCTGATGCATGCCATCTCCACTTGCCAATCAACCCTCACCATCAAAATAGATCATGTCCAGGAGGAAACAGCCCTCATCCGACGTGACATGGATCGATTTAGAGAGCGTGTGGGTGAGGCGGAACGGCGGATCTCCACTACGGAAGATGTACAAAGAGAACAACATGAGGATATTCAGATCCTAAAATCAAAGGTTAAAGCTCTTGAATTCAGGGCCGAGGACGCCGAGAACCGGAACGGGAGGAATAATCTCCGCGTTCTCGGCCTCCCGGAAGGCGCAGAGGGGACGGATCCGGTCGGCTTCATGGAGAAACTACTCCCAACACTACTACCGAAAGCGCAGTTTTCCTCACATTTCTCCATCGAACGCGCCCATCGAATGCCTGCCAGCCAAGGCCCACAAGGAGCGCCGCCGCGCACTTTTATTTTCAAACTTCTCCACTACAGAGACAGGGACACACTATGAAAACTCTAAGATCCTCATCTTTCCGGATTACTCCGTGGAAACACAGAGGCAACGGAAGTCTTTTGATCATGTCCGCGCCATGCTCCGACAGAAAGGGATCAAATATAACATGCTTTTCCCTGCTAAACTCAGAGTGCAAGATGGCGAAAAAGTGCACTTCTTCACCTCCCCCAGAGAAGCTGCCGCGTGGGCTGACACCATCCAAAGATGATTCCTCGGGGAAACTGTGAGTACGGTGTTGGAGAGGTGGCGGGGGGGTTTTGTTTCTGAAAGGGAGAGTCTGACTCTTTGGGTGTCTCTACGGACCCCTCTCATATCATTAATGGCTAGCGGTGCCTGGGGGTTCAGCACTCCCTCTGGTTCTATACCTTCGGACTGAGCCATGCTTCCCTTCCCTCAAAGGCATACCCACAGGCACACGAGTATCCTTAACTCCCAGCATGGCGGCAGACAAGGCATCGGATCTGAACCCTGATCTTCACCTCCGAATAGACTTCCCTCATTTCTGCTGTCTATAAAGGAAAATAAGCTGGGAACCATTACCTTCACTGCGAGGACGTTTTGGAAGCGGTACTGACATATTATCCCTAAAGAGACAGTCCCCGGTTTGTATGGGCGCCTTTCTTGTTGCTTCCCCTCCTCCCGCGCACCTACCCTGCCGCCTTCTCCAGCATCGCCTCGACCCCGGCTGGGGTCGGGGGCTCATACGGACTATCGCAAGTTTTGTGCCCCCGGGGCTCCGGGTGATCCACACCATTTTTTCTCCTCACCGGAACTTAATGTTAATTTAATTTGCTTTGATTCACAGGGGTTGGTTGCCTCTAGTTCACTGCCTCCATGAGCAGCCTTTGGGCTGAACCAATTTTGGGGATACAGACCTGCCTCCTTCCTTGGGGGTCGGGTGGGGTGGGGGGAGGTTTGGGGATATTGAGCCGTGTTCCTGGCTCCCAGTTTTTCGCTTTTGGTTTTGTTTTTCCTTTTGTTTTTGCATTATATTTTTTGACAGTGATGTATTTGCTCTCTATACTAAAGATAATGGCTGGCTCTGATTCGCCTTGGGCATTTCCTGTGATGGCTTGTGGCGAATCAGGAAGAGTATACCAGTTGTATCCTGTTTTTCTTATACATAAGATGTGTACATGACTAACCTGGATGTCCTCTCCTGGAACACACGTGGCTTAAACTCTCCACTGAAGCGCTCTTTAGTATTTCAATTTATAAAGAAGCATAATCCACACATCTGTGTGTTGCAGGAGACACATCTGATTGGTAGCAAAACTCTTAGTCTGAAAAAACCATGGGTAGGACATCACTACCATTCAACTTACTCCAATTTTGCAAGGGGGGTTAGTGTGTTGGTCCTGAAAACTCTCCCTTTTAAGCTCCTTGACTTAGTCCTAGATCCTGATGGGAGATATGTATTAATACATGCCTTGATATATGACTTGCCTTGGGTACTGGTGGGTGTGTATCTGCCCCCCCCGGCCTCCTTCCGAATCCTCAACATAATCTCGGGGGTGCTGGCTCGCTTCCCCCCGGACAATGTTGTATTGATGGGTGATTTTAACCTGGTTCCGGACTCTGGGTTGGACAGGAGCACGGTGGGAGACACTACGCGCCGTGACCTGACAGGCTGGGCTGACACTTACGGCCTAGTGGATGTGTGGAGGTGGAAGAACCCTCAGGCCAGGGCCTTTACATGCCATTCTGCCACTCATAGATCCTTCTCTCGCATAGACCTGGCCTATGTCGCGGCGCCTGTCCTCCCCAGAGTTCGGGACATCCGCATACTTCCGCGGGGGATCTCGGACCACGCCCCATTGTTGTTATCCCTGGAGCTGACGGTGGACCCGTCGGATAGACTCTGGCGGTTGTCCAGGTTCTGGATATCTGACGCAGAGGTCGACTCTCAATTTCAGGAAATAGTATAGCAATTTTGGGAGATCAATCCGGGGTCTGCCTCTGACAATGCGGTTTGGGAAGCCTTTAAGGTCTCATCAAGGGGACATTACCAATGTATTATTGCTAAGGTGAGGAGACTTCGTAGAGCTGAGCTTACCAGACTAGAGACTGAGGCGACTAGACAGGAAGCCCTATATGTCCGTTCCCACGACCCACAAGACTACATAATACTCCAATCTCTTACTCAACAATCCCTACTGCTACAGACCTCCCTGACACAAAAAAAGCTGTTACACCAGTCCCAACGCATATTTGAGCAGGGGGAAAAGACAGGTCATCTTCTGGCCTGGCTATCCAGGGAACAATCCGGGGTAACGGCAATAGCGCAGATTCGTGACAGACACGGGACACTTCATTCTTCCCCAGCGGAAATTAATCGCTGTTTTACTGAATTCTACCAGCACTTATATAGTTCACGAGTGACATACGACCAACAGGACCTCACTGACTACTTGGAAGAAATTGACATTCCAGTTCTCACACAGTCTGCAGCCAACGCACTAGACGCCCCCATTCAATTGGAAGAGATACAAAAAGCCCTCAAACTGATGCAGACAGGGAAGACCCCAGGTCCGGACGGATTCCCGGTGGAATTCTACAAGACCCACATGGAAGTGATAACCCCTAGATTGCAGACGGTTTTTGCCTCAGCTTTAAAAACTGGGACTCTCCCGGCCTCGATGAGCGAGGCGGTAATAGTACTCATCCCTAAGCCGGGGAAGGACCCTACCCTCTGCGCATCCTACCGCCCTATCTCTCTCCTAAATGTTGACGCAAAGATCCTTGCCAAGATCTTAGCCATCCGTTTAAACAAGGTTGTCACTGCCCTAACGCACCCAGACCAAACGGGCTTCATGCCCGGAAGAGGCACGGATATAAATATACGTAGATTGCATACTCACATCGCAGTGGCTGATCCGGGGAACCCCGGGGTTGTGGGCGCCTCACTCGACGCAGAGAAAGCCTTTGACTCTGTCGAGTGGGGCTACCCGTGGAAGGTCCTGTCCAGGTTTGGCTTTGGCCCAGTCTTCCTCACGTGGATTCAAATGTTGTATGCGCAGCCTAAGGCTCGCATACGCACGGGCAGTACCCTGTCGAGGCCCTTCCTCTTGGAGAAGGGAACCCGCCAGGGCTGTCCCCTGTCCCCGGCACTATTTGCCTTGGCCCTGGAGCCCCTGGCGGCCCATATTAGGAAAGATAGAACTATTAAGGGCATTAGAGTAGGTCCGTTGGAGGAGAAATTGTCCCTTTATGCCGATGACTCCCTCCTATACTTGGCTGATGCATCTGACTCCCTGAGGGCTGCTTTGTCTCAGTTTGATACCTTCAGCCGTTTTTCAGGAGTTTGTGTCAACTGGGACAAATCAGTCCTCTTCCCACTTCACCCATCCATGCCTCGTATCGACACCCAAACCCCTCTCCGATTGGTCGAGGAGTTTACGTACCTGGGTGTAAGGGTAGCCTTGTCCCTGGACGGATACCTCGACCGTAATCTAACCCCAGTGATGGACAAACTTACCAAGCAGTACACAGCCTGGCGTAGACTTCCGCTCACGCCAGTAGGCAGAGGGAATTTAATTAAAATGGTGTACTTACCTAAATTATTGTATTTCTTTCGTCACACCCCTGTCCATATTCCCCGGTCAGTGTTCCGGAGGCTGGACAGTGTTGTGAGTGACTTTGTCTGGGCTGGGAAGCCTCCGAGAGTGGCCAGACGGACCCTTTATCTTCCCCTCTCCAGCGGAGGCCTGGCCCTTCCGAATTTCCTTATATACTATTGGGCGGCGGTCTTGGTTACCGTCCGCTGGTGGTTCTCCCAGCCCAGACAAAACCCAGCGGTCACCCTAGAGGCGGCAATACTTGGTTCTTATGCAGCCCTTTCTAATTTAGTCTTCAGAGGGTGTAAGGCACATCCGGGCGTCACGGTCCCTATGAAAACCACGATCCGGGTTTGGCAATGTTCACGGGTGGCCCTCCGGGATCCCTTGGTGGTCTCCCCTCATACTCCCCTATGGGGCAACCCCTTTCTTCCCCACCTAAATACAGTACCTGACCCGGCGGCATGGGCGACGAGAGGTATTGTCACCCTCAAACAAGTAATGCCAGAGGGGAAGATTCTAACATTCTTAGAACTAAAACAAGCATTTAAACTCCCCCGTTCCTTCCAATTTAGATACTGGCAGCTCCGGCATGCTCTCATGGCCCAGTTCCCTACCCCAATTACCTTAAACTCGGATTCTATTGAGAGACTCCTCACTTCGGAACTCCTGCTTAAACCACTCTCCACCCTAAACATGTATCTCACAGTAGCTCTTGACACGGACACCTCACACCTGCTCACCAGGTGGAAGATGGATATCCCTGACCTGGATGAGGACACATGGGACGAGTGCGTTTCTACGTTTATTTCCTCTATGATAGCCTCTAGAGATCGTTTTGTCCAATTGAAATTTTTGCACAGGGCATATTATACCCCACAAAGGTTGGCTTCCATCTACCCCTCTCTCAGCCCACTTTGCACGAGATGCTCCACTGAGAGGGGCTCCTTCTTTCACATGGTTTGGACTTGCAGCAAGATCCAACCCTACTGGAGAGGGGTAGCGGACGTATTGACAGACATTTGTGGCACCCCGTTGACACTAGACCCCCTTGTCTTTTTGCTTAGTCACCTTGGGGATGTGGAGGGGGATCGTTATACTAAACTAGGATTGACCTTTGCTCTCTATTATGCTAGGAGAGAGATCCTCCTGAGATGGAAGGGTATGGATCTCCCTACAGTAGCTTCCTGGAAAAGTGCAATTAACAAAGTCCTTCCTTTATATAAGATTACATATGAAAGTAGGAACTGCCCCGCGAAATTTCAGAAAATATGGTCACATTGGTATGATGCTTGATTAAACCCCTCCTGTATACAAACATGATTGTATTATATATACTACTTAATAGGAAGCTGGGAGTAGATATGGAGGGGTCAGTGGGCTTCCCCGTCCAAATTTCACTTAAATAAACATGTAATGGAGCTTTAAAAATCTGCCTGTCCGGGACACCCTGCGTTCTACACACCGAAGAATACAAAACCTGAAGTGACACAAGTGGCTCTTTTTTTGGCGTTTTTGGGAGCGATTTGTAAGCTGAAAAAAAATCTAAAAGCTCCTCACTGCTGCTAAAGGCTGCCACAAAAATGTTATTATGAGCGTTTTTCATCCAGCGTTTTTCTGGCATTTTTTAGCTTGTAGTGTGCACTGAGCCATAAGCCTCCTACACACGATTGGATTGTTGGCCAACAGAGCGTCAGACTTTTTTCTGAAGGGCGTGTGCCTGGATCTTGTCTTGCATACTAACGGCACACAATTGTCGGCCAACAAACACGAACGTAGTGACGTACTACGAGGAATTTCAGCTCTTGAGCGCCACCCTTTGGGCACCTTCTGATAATGTCGTGTTTGGTGAGCATTGATTCCGAGCATGCGTGTTTGTACTTCGGACTTTTGTGTGACGGACTTGTGTACAGACGATACGAAAATCTGACAACAGAACATTATCTGCCGAAAATTTGAAAATTTACTAGCCTGCCATCCAACATTTGTTGGCCGAAAGTTGGACAATGATGGAGCATACTAATGGTCGGATTTTCTGCTAACAGCCTGTCATCCCACAATTCCCTGCCGAGAATCCGATCGTGTGTAGGAGGCTTTAGGCTGGATGGAGGTCTGTGTGTTTTTCCTCCTGATGGGTTTTTCATTGAAATCAATGTAAGCTCATCAATGAGCCACCATCGTGTTGCAATGCACATTTTATTGGGTGTCACCACATATAACACATGTCAGCGTGCGTTGACGCACGTCATGATGAATCTACATGGGATATGACACATCGACATTAATATGCATCTTCACACATGCATTTGGATCCGGTTTGCTGTTAACAGAAAGCACATCAAGCAAAAATGCAAAGAGGTGAGTCCCGCCTGATTGGTCAACCCAACAGTAGTAGTAGAAATATTTTGGTTCAGGTCACACCATTCCATCACGCAACGTGTGTGTTACCGCAACGCGCGGCGGTGCTTGTTACTTGCATAAGTGCGATGTGGATTGTGAACTCACCTTGCTGATGCACATGTGTTCCATCATTCATGTGTTTGTGGCTTTCATAAGCTGTTTTGCATTATTCTACAATGTATGCATGATCGTTGCCATGGGATTGTACACCTCATTAACACCCATCATACCATAAGAACATACCTAAAATATAAAATAAACACACAACAAGGATTGTGCAAAAGTTTAGGCCGCTGCCCCTTTATTGGGTTTAAAACAATTTTAACTATGAAATGAACTTTGACCTTTAATACCAAACAGAATCTCTGTTAACCATTAACAGACCAACAGGCTTAGTCACTAAGACTCAAGCAGCAATATCTTATACCAACCAAATACCAGTTTACCAACCACCGTCCACCCACAAAGTGGGCGACATTACCCAAAGGATAGACCTTCAATATCAATCAGAACTGTTGTTAACCAATAACAGACCAACATGCTTAGTCACTAAAACTCAAGCCGCGATATCTTATACAAATCAAGTAACAGCGTACCAACCACTGTCCACCCACAAAGTGGGCGACATTACCCACATAAAGAGGGACCGCGACAAGGGGAAATAACAAAGGGGAGGGAGGGTGGGAGAGCGGGTCAAAAGATCCAAAAGGAAGGCTGAGGAAAATCCACAGGGGAGTCCAGCTGACAGACCTGAGGTAAATGCTGACTCCGCCCAGCGACAGGAGAGGATATAAGTAAAAGATTACACTCATTGGCTAGATGCTTCCCGCCAAAAGATTTCTCACCAATCCAGTGCTCAGCAGCTGAGGTAAATCTTTCTAGCAACAGCAGGCAGCCTGTCACCTGAAATACAAAACAGAAAGAACCAGCAAAGCCCCCATAGAGAGTCATGTACCCGACAATCATCATAGTCCTCTTTTAGGAGGAAAATGTATTTATAAAACAAATGGGTGTCAGGGGTGACAATCCCATGGGGGGGCCACTTCTCTATTTTATTCTTTTGTGGCCCTGACATGGGATTGTACACCCCATTAACACCCATCATACCATAAGAACATACCTAAAATATAAAATAAACACACAACAAGGAGTGTGCAAAAGCTTAGGCCGCTGCCCCTTTATTGGGTTTAAAACAATTTTAATTATGAAATGAACTTTAACCTTTAATACCAAACAGAACCGCTGTTAACCAATAACAGACCGACATGCTTAGTCACTAAGACTCAAGCAGCAATATCTTATATCAACCAAATACCAGTTTACCAACCACTGTCCACCCACAAAGTGGGCGACATTACCCAAAAGCCAGGATACCAACCTGGCCCCACCCCACCACCGCGGCCTAAACAATCGCTTTCTACAATCCAGCATTGAAAATGCCCTTGCCAATGACTGAGAAAATGCACCAAAAAACATACCTCCCAAATTTGAAATGATAAAAAGTAAGTAGCAAAGAACATGTCCCTGGTTACAGGGACCTCAAAGATCTAATATGCAGAAATGATTGGCTAAACAACACAAATGCTTTTTTTCTTACCTCTACTTTACCTTTTATAATGGCTTTTCAAAATAACAAATGCAGTAATCTGGAAAAAAAAATTAGTGCAGCATAACACTTTTGGCAGTAAAATATTACATTTTGTATAGAGATGAACACCTCAGACCAAAACGAGGGACAACTAAAGCTGTATGAGGGATTTGGTCCCAAAGGAGGGACAACTGGGCACTATGCCAAACACTGCTAGACCTCTGATGTAACTCTCCAGTTCCCAATAGGGAAAATGAAGTCACTGATGAGTATACAGGATATCAGCATATACGTCAATTCACATTTTATGGTAACTGTACTATAAACTGAAGCCCAGGCCTAGAAAACCACTTATTTGTAGACAGAACCGTTCCTATTTTATTTAGAAGGTCCAAATAACTTTCCCCATCATCACTGGACTATGGCTTGGAGAACAAACTTCCAACCAGGAAACAGGATTTTGCAAAGCAGATTTCTGCAGCACTGTGGTAGAAATACATTGTGATTTACTAAAAGAAAAGCAGAGCTCTGAACTGAATTAAGAGGAAGAGGAGCATTGGAGAATGCAGATCTCTTTGGCTAAGCCACAGAGGGGATCGTGTAGCTACACCAAAAGCCTTACAATGCTTCACTATTTCAATCTTCATGCTGCTTATCAAAAAAAAAAAAAATACATTTGAGATGAAGCAAGAAGAGAATGACCAGGGAGTTACAAGCTCCTGACCAAAAGCATAGAATAAACAAGAAAAAAAAAAATTAATGTCAGATTTGACTAAAAGGGCATCTGAACAAATGATCTAATCACAAAAAGAGCTTAATATATTGTAGATTTACAGTACCTGACCGCGAGATTGTGTTTCCAGCGCGATCCCATCGCGTTGGTTCTCGGCGACAGGGTACTGTGCATGTCGCGCTGGCTCACTCATGCGCAGGGACTATTCACTTACTATTCATACCAGACCTAAGGGCCTGGTATGCCCCTGGGGGGGAACCCACGCCGGTTTTTTCATTTAAAATTTGGCATTGCGTTCCCCCTCAGGATTCATACCAGACAGCTGTCAGCACTGCCTGTCGCTCATCGCGAAAGGAAAAAAAAGTTTTCCTTTCCCGATGAGTGAGCCATCTCGGCGCTGGCTCCCGCGACAGGGCTCGCAGGTGTCAAATCTCGCCGATAAATGCGGCGAGATTGACACAATATCGCGGTCACCTACTGTAGGTATATCAATGAGAATAGGCTATCACCAATTGGATCAATAAAGAACAGGAACCCTTAGGAACTGACAAATGATTAACCACTTCAATACCAGGCACTTATGCACCTTCCCGCCCAGACCAATTTTCAGCTTTCAGCGCTCTCACACTTTGAATGACAATTACTCAGTCATGCTACACTGTATCCAAACAAAATGTTTATCATTTTCTTCTCACAAATAGAGCTTTCTTTTGGTGGTATTTAATCACCACTGGGTTTTTCATTTTGTGCGATATAAGCAAAAAAACTGCGAAAATTTTGAAAAAAACGTACTTTTTTTTAGTTTCTATTGTAAAATTTTGCAAACAAGTCATTTTTCTTCATAAATTTGTGCCAAAATGTATACTGCTACATATCTTTGGTAAAAATAACCCAAATTAATGTATATTATTTGGTCTTTGTGAAAGTTATAGACTGAGTCTACAAACTATGGTGCCAATCACTGAAAATTGATCACAACTGATGTACTATCTCACCTGAAGGCCTATCTCATTTCTTGAGACACTAACAAGCCAGGAAAGTACAAATACCCCCCAAATGACCCCTTTTTGGAAAGTAGACAGTCCAATGTATTTACTAAGAGGCATGGTGAGTTTTTTGAAGCTGTAATTTTTTCCCACAATTCTTGGGAAAATTAAGATTTTTTTTTTTTTTTTTACACAAACTGGTCATATTAACAGGTTATTTTTCTCACACAGCATATGCATAATTGCAACTACACCCCAAAATACATTCTGCTACTCCTCCTGAGTATAGCGATACCACATGTGTGAGACTTTTACACAGCCATGACCCCATTTTGGAAAGCACACACCCCAACGTATAATCTGTGAGGCATAATGAGTCTTTTGAAGGGTTCATTTTTTTCCAGAAGGTTTTGAAAAAAGTGAAAAAAAATGAAAATGCATTTTTTTTACACAAAGTTGTCCATTTATAAGATATTTCTAACACATAGCATGTACATAGCAAAAATGACACCCCAAAATGCATTCCTCTACTCCTCCTGAGTATAGCGATACCGCATGTGTGAGACTTTTACACAGCCTGGCCACATACAAAGGGCCAACACTGAAGTAGCACTTTCAGGCGTTCTACAAGCATAAATTGCACATATCCTTTCTCAACCACCTATTACACTTTTGAAGGCACTGGAGCACCAGGAAAATTGAATTGTCCACAAAATGACCCCATTTTGGAAAGCACACACCCCAACGTATAATCTATGAGGCATAATGAGTCTTTTGAACGGTTCATTTTTTTCCAGAAGTTTTTGGAAAATGTGGAAAAAAATTAAAATGCATTTTTTTTTACACAAAGTTGTCCATTTATAAGATATTTATAACGCATAGCATGTACATAGCAAAAATGACACCCCAAAATACATTCTGCTACATGCGATACCACATGTTTAAGACTTTTACACAGCCTGGCCACATACAGAGGCCCAAAATCCAAGTAGCACCTCCAGGCATTCTAGCAGCATTAATTACACATATCATTTTCTGACTACCGATCACATTTTTGCAGGCCCTTCATATTTCTAACACATAGCAGGTTTCATACCAAATAACAAAAGATTACCTGTGGTTTTAGAAGTGCAGTGGTCCACAGAGGAGAGCATCGGTCCAGGCAGCAGGCAGGAATGAGGTCAGCGACAGCAAAAGCAATCATACAGGCAGCAGGCAGGAATACTGTCCATAGTTCATACAGGCAGAGATACTGTCAGCACAGCCAGAGCACAGCCAGAGCACAGCCAAAGCACAGGTCCAGGTAGCAGACAGAGGTGTCCCGGCAGAAATACTGTCCAAAGTCAGTAGAGGCAGCAGGCAGATATATGGTCAACACAGCCAAAGTATTGGTCCAAACAGCAGGAAGAAACATGGTCCATAATGTCATGGGTCTTTACAGGCAGCAATATGGTCAGCACAGCCAAAGTATTGGTCCGGGCAGCAGAAAGGACCATCAAGCTTAGGGCCAGGGGGACAGGGGTAGAGGCTTCTCCCACCCAAATCGCTTTGAAGCCTCCGGGCAACCAGACCCTGTTCTGGGAGCACAGAAAACGAAAAACTGGTTTTCTCTACTCAGAACGCTATTCTGAAGCCCCTCACATATGTGAGACCCCTGTGTACTAAAGTAGATGGCCAAAAGATCAGTCCAAGTGGCAGGCAAAAACATGGTCGATTAACAGGCCAAGGTCGGTACACGTGGAAGTCAGAAACGTGGTTTAAATCGGCAGGCAGAGGCATCGTCGGTAAACAGGCTGAGGTTGGTACACGTGCAAGTCAGAAACGTGGTTTAAATCGGCAGGCAGAGGCATCGTCGGTAAACAGGCTGAGGTTGGTACACATGCAAGTCAGAAACGTGCAGAAACAGCAAGCAAATACATCGTCGGTAAACAGGCCAGGGTCAGTTAATTAACATGGTAGCAGGCAAATGGGGAAATGGCAGTCTGGTAATAATACAGGGAACTAATATTGGATGAATGCATGATAATTTCTGAAGCAATCTCCGATGCACAGGCCAGGTTGGGAGGGACATTGAGGACAATAATAGCTGGAATCTCTTCTTACTCCTCCTCTGCTGCATACACGGCATTTTTTTTTGGCGTCTTCTTCCAGATTCTGTGGGGGGAATGTTATAGGGAAGGTGTTGCTCGTGAAGTCTACTCACAGCATCCGAGCGAATGCTTCCTGGGGCGGGACCTTGTGGGTAAATGAGGGCAGTGACGATCGATTCAAAATACTTGAGGTAGGTGACTTGGTTTTGAGTTGCTTTTTGGTAGCAGACAAACGAATTAAAAAGGGCCATGTGAAACAGGTGAAAGGCAACTTTCTTGTACCAGTAACGGGACTTTCTGTTTGATAAGTAGGGCTGTAGCATCTGATCGTTTAAATCCACCCCCCCCATATACATATTGTAGTCGTGGACACATTCGGGCTTTACAATGGGGCCGCGTCTTCTTTGGATCTCCACCACGGTGTCATTGTGGATGGTAGAGAGCATGTGGACATCTTTCTTGTCCCTCCACTTCATGGCCAACACCTCCTCGTTCCTCATGAATGCCGATTCTCCCTTTCTTAATTTTTTTGCTAGCAGATTTTGTGGGAATCCCTTACGGTTTTTTTTGAAGGTACCACAGGCTGGGGTTTTTTTATTATACAGGTGACGAAAAAGGGGCAGGCTGGTATAGTAGTTGTCGACATATAAATGGTATCCTTTGTCGAATAGGGGGTATGCCAGCTCCCAGACAATTAACCCACTGGTTCCAATATATGTGGGGCAATCATGGGGCTGGAGCTGGGAATCTTTGCCTTCATAGATCCGGAATGTGAAGACATATCCAGTGGCTCGATTGCATAATTTATTTAACTTCACCCCATACCTGGATCTCTTGCTTGGTGTATACTGCTTGAAGTGCAGTCGGCCAGTGAAATGTATAAGGGACTCGTCCACACAAATTTTTTGGTCTGGGATGAAAACTTCTCTGAATCGCTGGGAAAAGGAATTGATTAGGGGGCGTATCTTGAACAATTTGTCATGGTTGGGATGATCTCGGGGAGGGCACTGGGAATTGTCACTGAAGTGGAGAAAACGCATAATCATGTCGTATCTTGTCCTGGACATGACAGCGGAATATATGGGCATGTGTTGGATGGGGTGGGTGGACCAATATGCATGGGCTTCATTCTTTTTTGTAAGCCCCATATTAAAAGTTAGGCCCAAAAACATTTTAAATTCATCCAGTGTGACACATCGCCACTGGAACATGCGGGCGTAGGAAGAATTGGGGTTGGCAGCAATAAATTGGGATGCATATAAATTAGTTTGATCCACCATATCCTGTAGAAAATCTTGGGGGAAAAATAAAGAAAAATAATCAAATTCAGAAAAATTCGTAGTGTCGGGCTGCACACCTGGCTGTGCGGTGAAAGGGGGGATGATAGCAGGTCTTGAGTTGGCAGGCAACCATAATGGGTTTGCCAGGGCATCGGGAAGGTAGGACTGGGGCGGGGTTCTTCGGGTTGGGTGGGTAATTCCAGTGCTTGTACTGGGCTCCTCTTCCTCTTCCTGGGGTCTGGCGCTGCTGGTGGTAATTCCAGTGCTTGTATTGGGCTCCTCTTCCTCTTCCTGGGGTCTGGCGCTGCTGGTGGTGGGCAGATCTCCTGATCTTGGTCCTGATCTCAATCTTTTGGTAGGGACGGTTTCCTCCGTGGACTCGGACTCTGATCCACTATCCTCCACTGGCTCGTATTCCGAACCAGATGATGTGAGCTCCCCGCTGCTCCCATCATCCGACATGGCAAGAATCTCATATGCCTCCTCAGGTGTGTAAACCCTTTGTGACATTATGGCAATTCTTATTGGCGGGCCTGTGTGGTGGTACAGATGGCGGTATGGGTGGTGGTACCGATGGAGGTACGGCTGGTGGTGGTGGTGGCGGTACCGGTGGCTGTACGGGTGGTGGTGGCGGTACAGGTGGTGATTGTGGTACCGGTGGCGGTACAGGTGGTGGTGGCAGTACCGGTGGCGGTACGGGTGGTGGTGGTACCGATGGTGGTGGTACCGATGGCGGTACAGGTGGTGGTGGCGGTACAGGTGGTGGTGGCGGTACCGGTGGCGGTACAGGTGGTGGTGGTACCAATGGCGGTACGGGTGGTGGTGGCGGTACAGGTGGTGATGGCGGTACAGGTGGCGGTATGGGTGGTGGTGGCACCGATGGCGGTACTGGCGGTGGTACGGGTGGTGGTGGTACCGATGGCGGCACTAGTGGCGATACTGGTAGCGGCCTGTGTGGCAGTATAGATGGTGGGCCTGATGGAGGTACTAGTGGCGTTACTGGTGGTGGTACCGATGGCGGTACTGGTAGCCTGTGTGGCGGTACCGATGGCGGTACTGGTAGCCTGTGTGGCGGTACCGATGGCGGTGGGCCTGTGACAGATGGGCTGGTTGACAGATGGGCTGAATGACAGATGAGCTGATTGACAGATGGGCTGATTGACAGATGGGCTGATTGACAGATGGGCTGATTGGCTGGGCTGTGTGACAGGTCCTCTTTATTGGGGGGGCGTGTTGTGCACAGTACAGTAATAACAGTAATGTCAGACAGACACTGATTCACTCACTAATCCCTGCTCTCTCCTCTCACGATCGGTGTGTGAGGAGAGAGCAGGAATCAGATAATAACAGCAACTTTTTTGTTTACATTTGTGACAGGTTGTGATTGGACACAGCCGGTCACCTGGTAAACAGCCAATTTCATTGGCTGTTTACCGATCGGGGAAGCGCTGTGTCCAAGGGACACTCGCCTTCCTCAATCACTACACTGGATGCCTTCGGCGGCGCGCAGGGAGCGCGCCGCCGAGTTTATTGTGACAGGTGATCGGCTGTGACTTTGACACAGCCGATCACGGGGTAAACAGCCAATAGAATTGGCTGTTTACCTAAATCGGGGAAGCGCTGTGTCCGAGGGACACGCGCCGCCGCCGATCGCCGCGCTGCCAACAAGTCATTTTCTGTGACACATGGTGTACTGTATTTGTACTGCTCTTTAACTTTTCATAATAAAACAAAGTAGGAAAAATGATGTATAAAAAAAACAATATTTAGGCAACTCATTTACTAATTTAAAACTTAAATGCCTTAAACAGCCTAATTCCTATGAAGGAAGTAAATAAAACCATCAGAAAAGCCAATGATGATAATCTGACTGATCAGCCTGTTAGGGGAGATTTTGGGGTTACATGAGTGCCTAACAACCCTGTCATGCTGTAATGCTATAATGCTGGACAGGATCACTAACCATTCTAATACAGTACCTGCAATAACTGCAGCAAATGAAAACACAAAAAAGAGATTTCACAGGTCAGAAGTATGATAAATGAAATATAAATGAAAGTA
The DNA here is from genome assembly GCF_042186555.1 of Aquarana catesbeiana. Lineage (NCBI taxonomy): Eukaryota > Metazoa > Chordata > Amphibia > Anura > Ranidae > Aquarana > Aquarana catesbeiana. Next base: position 50,431,143 of record NC_133329.1, read on the forward strand.
CTAGAGAGCTAAAAGTGAACAGGAGAGATGACTAAAGTCTGACAGAGCACACTGGGCAGGTAAGACACTGACACAGAGGACACTGATCAGGGAAGACACTGACACAGAGGAGACTGATCAGGGAAGACACTGACACAGAGAACACTGAGCAGGGAAGACGCTGACACAGAGGACACTGATCAGGGAAGACACTGACACAGAGGAGACTGATCAGGGAAGACACTGACACAGAGGACACTGATCAGGGAAGACACTGACACAGAGGACACTGATCAGGGAAGACACTGACACAGAGGACACTGATCAGGGAAGACACTGACACAGAGGAGACTGATCAGGGAAGACACTGACACAGAGGACACTGATCAGGGAAGACACTGACACAGAGGAGACTGATCAGGGAAGACACTGACACAGAGGACACTGAGCAGGGAAGACACTGACACAGAGGACACTGAGCAGGGAAGACACTGACACATAGGACACTGAGCAGGGAAGACACTGACACAGAGGACACTGATCAGGGAGGACACTGATCAGGGAAGACACTGACACAGAGGACACTGAGCAGGGAAGACACTGACACAGAGGAGACTGATCAGGGAAGACACTGACACAGAGGACACTGAGCAGGGAAGACACTGACACAGAGGACACTGAGCAGGGAAGACACTGACACAGAGGACACTGATCAGGGAAGACACTGACACAGAGGACACTGATCAAGGAAGACACTGACACAGAGGACACTGAGCAGGGAAGACACTGACACAGAGGAGACTGATCAGGGAAGACGCTGACACAGAGGACACTGATCAGGGAAGACACTGACACAGAGGACACTGAGCAGGGAAGACACTGACACAGAGGACACTGAGCAGGGAAGACACTGACACATAGGACACTGAGCAGGGAAGACACTGACACAGAGGAGACTGATCAGGGAAGACACTGACACAGAGGACACTGATCAGGGAAGACACTGACACAGAGGAGACTGATCAGGGAAGACACTGACACAGAGGACACTGATCAGGGAAGGCGCTGACACAGAGGACACTGATCAGGGAAGACACTGACACAGAGGACACTGACACAGAGGACACTGATCAGGGAAGACACTGACACAGAGGACACTGACACAGAGGACACTGATCAGGGAAGACGCTGACACAGAGGAGACTGATCAGGGAAGACACTGATCAGGGAAGACGCTGACACAGAGGACACTGATCAGGGAAGGCACTGACACAGAGGACACTGATCAGGGAAGACGCTGACACAGAGGACACTAATCAGGGAAGACACTGACACAGAGGACACTGAGCAGGGAAGACACTGACACATAGGACACTGAGCAGGGAAGACACTGACACAGAGGAGACTGATCAGGGAAGACACTGACACAGAGGAGACTGATCAGGGAAGACACTGACACAGAGGACACTGATCAGGGAAGACGCTGACACAGAGGACACTGATCAGGGAAGACACTGACACAGAGGACACTGACACAGAGGACACTGATCAGGGAAGACACTGACACAGAGGACACTGATCAGGGAAGACACTGACACAGAGGACACTGATCAGGGAAGACCCTGACACAGAGGACACTGATCAGGGAAGACACTGACACAGAGGACACTGATCAGGGAAGACGCTGACACAGAGGAGACTGATCAGGGAAGACGCTGACACAGAGGAGACTGATCAGGGAGGACACTGACACAGAGGACACTGATCAGGGAAGACGCTGACACAGAGGACACTGGTCAGGGAAGACACTGACACAGAGGACACTGATCAGGGAAGACACTGACACAGAGGACACTGACACAGAGGACACTGATCAGGGAAGACACTGACACAGAGGAGACTGATCTGGGAAGACACTGACACAGAGGAGACTGATCTGGGAAGACACTGACACAGAGGAGACTGATCAGGGAAGACACTGACACAGAGGACACTGATCAGGGAAGACACTGACACAGAGGACACTGATCTGGGAAGACACTGACACAGAGGACACTGATCTGGGAAGACACTGACACAGAGGAGACTGATCAGGGAAGACACTGACACAGAGGAGACTGATCAGGGAAGACACTGACACAGAGGACACTGATCAGGGAAGACACTGACACAGAGGACACTGATCAGGGAAGACACTGACACAGAGGAAACTGATCAGGGAAGACACTGACACAGAGGACACTGATCTGGGAAGACACTGACACAGAGGAGACTGATCAGGGAAGACACTGACACAGAGGAGACTGATCAGGGAAGACACTGACACAGAGGACACTGATCAGGGAAGACACTGACACAGAGGAGACTGATCAGGGAAGACACTGACACAGAGGACACTGATCAGGGAAGACACTGACACAGAGGACACTGATCAGGGAAGACACTGACACAGAGGAAACTGATCAGGGAAGACACTGACACAGAGGACACTGATCAGGGAAGACACTGACACAGAGGAGACTGATCAGGGAAGACACTGACACAGAGGAGACTGATCAGGGAAGACACTGACACAGAGGACACTGATCAGGGAAGACACTGACACAGAGGAGACTGATCAGGGAAGACACTGACACAGAGGACACTGATCAGGGAAGACACTGACACAGAGGACACTGATCTGGGAAGACACTGACACAGAGGAGACTGATCAGGGAAGACACTGACACAGAGGAGACTGATCAGGGAAGACACTGACACAGAGGACACTGATCAGGGAAGACACTGACACAGAGGAGACTGATCAGGGAAGACACTGACACAGAGGACACTGATCAGGGAAGACACTGACACAGAGGAGACTGATCAGGGAAGATGCTGACACAGAGGACACTGATCAGGGAAGACACTGACACAGAGGACACTGATCAGGGAAGACACTGACACAGAGGACACTGGGCAGGGAAGACACTGACACAGAGGTGACTGAAGCAGACAGAACAGAGTGAAGTGTGTACATTCCCGGCCCTCAGAGCCTTCTCTCACCCCTAGTCTGTGATGATGATGATCCTGTTGGAAAGGTGTTGATCACGCTGTCGGGCCCATGGTATCAGCTTCAGGCTCGCTGCCTACATGGGAAAACCGAGTAAAGCTGGAAGCCGCACACCAGTGTAATGATGAATGCTTTTATTGGCAAAAAGCTAAATCATATAGGAACACAAAACACTACAGCAGAAGTGTACAGGAAACAGCTGACGCGTTTCACCCTCACAGCGAGTGCTTACTTACAGCTATGAGTAAGCACTCGCTGTGAGGGTGAAACGCGTCAGCTGTTTCCTGTACACTTCTGCTGTAGTGTTTTGTGTTCCTATATGATTTAGCTTTTTACCAATAAAAGCATTCATCATTACACCGGTGTGCTGCTTCCAGCTTTCCTCGGTTTTCCTGCTTCATCCTGCATCAGCCAGCACCTGGGACTCTTCCCTTTGAAGGATTAAGCTACACTGGCTTTTATCTGCACTGGTTTGTGCCTACCTGAGCGGTGGGACCCTTCTCTGCTTGGTTTGCATCTCTGGATTCTCGCTGCCTACGTGGCTCACGCTGGCAGGATCAGTGGCTCTGTGGGTGTCTGAGTAGGGCCTCCTTATCCTGCGTATTCTTTTATGGTAGCTCCTGTCCTGTCGGTCTGGGCACTGACACTTCCAGTCAGCCGTCCTTCTCTTCTGGTCCCTGTAAAGTCCCAGTGGTGATGTGACCCTCCTATAGTCTTGTCTCAAGTATTGTTCTGCCTACAGGTGGATGAAAAGTTCCCTGTCTGACCTCAGGGAACCTCTTACCATCAGTATACAGGGTATCCCCGGCACTTCAGGAATGAGAGGCACAATACAGGCCCAGGGCCCACAGATGGAAGTGATGATACGGCTCTCACCAGTGAAAACTGAGGGGGGAAAAGTAAAAAAAATGAATGAATGAAATGACTGAGGCGACCCTTCCTCCGGGGGAATTAGTCCTCTGACATTGTCCATGATGAAGATTCTCCATTCTTTGCTGGGAGGAGATCACAAAGAAGGAAGGCCGAGGAGAATCCACAGGGGAGTCCAGCTGACAGACCTGAGGTAAATGCTGACTCCGCCCAGCAACAGGAGAGGATAGAAGTAAAAGATTACACTCATTGGCTAGATGCTTCCCGCCAAAAGATTTGTCACCAATCCAGTGCTCAGCAGCTGAGGTAAATCTTCCTAGCAACAGCAGGCAGCCTGTCACCTGAAACACCAAACAGAAAGAACCAGCAAAGTCGCCATAGAGAGTCATGTACCCAACAATCATCATAGTCCTCTATAAGGAGGAAAATGTATTTATAAAACAAATGGGTGTCAGGGGTGACAATCCCATGGGGGCCACTTCTCTATTTTATTCTTACGTGGCCCTGACATTCCAGTGGACTAGACCATGAGATCTGAGAGACAACCAGTAGCCATCTTCTTATTTTCATCCATTCATCTTCTCCAGAGGACCCCACAGCTGCAGTTCTATCATCAGCCTAATGGAATCATCACAGGGATGTTTATAACCCCTTTCCCTAGTTACACTAGAGTGACACGAGAGGACTGTATATGTTGTATGTTGTATACACTGATTGAATGTGATTTCTTTTATTTGTAGTTTTACTCCCTGCAATAAAAATTGAAGAAAGGACCTAGCGCCTCCCTCAATGAGTTGTTATGGGAGGAGAGTTATCTGTCTGTCTAATTATACCTCAGCCACGTGTAATGAGGGCAGAACACTTAGTCTGGGAGGGTTAAAGTATTACTAAACCCCGGACTCTGCATTCACTATATCTGGTCTCCCACAGTACACAGTACATGGAAATGCAATTATCTTAGTAAATATAAACTGCTAAATACCTTTTCTCATCAGCAGTATATAGCAGTCTTGTGACTTCTATCAGTGTCTGGTTAAAGCTTGTAGGAGGAGTTTTCATTCTGTTTTGACTGTATTATAAGGCTGCATGTCCCCTGACCCTTTGTCTGGACAATGCTGATTGGCCCTGTGCTGATCACATGCACCCTCCCATGAAAAAAAAAATAGATACACACCAAACTGAGCATGTGCAGCTTGTCCTCTAGCCTCTGTACTATCAGGAGATGGTTTGGGGACTGTGGAAGAAGGGGAGGATCAGAGAAGACCGGATCAAACAGCCTTTTTACACAATGTGGAGGATTAACCCCTTAGGTTCCGCAGTGAGTATAACAAGCATGCTTTACTTCATATACAGACTGACTATTTTTAAACAGACCTGAGAACAACCCCTATACTTCATTTTCTTTTTAATGCAGCTTATTTGCTATATATATTACTTTACCATATTACTCCACACATGTATTGGGTGCAGACAATTCGGATGTTATCTGGGATGGTTGCTATGAAGAAGATTGACCCTTTATACTGATTGGAAAGCCCAGATTATGGTAACAATTATTCCAATGCTCTGACATGTAAACTTCCCAATAATGGGGCTTTATACTCTGCAATTGGCAGAATAACCTGCAGAGACAACTTATAGAATTTGGAGAAATTACTAAACATCAATCAGGATGAGATCTCTGTCATACAAAGGACTAATGAGGGACTAACGAGGGACTAACGAGGGACCAACGAGGGACCAACGAGGGACTAACGAGGGACTAACGAAGGACTAACGAGGGTCTAACGAGGGACCAATGAGGGACTAACGAGGGACTAACGAGGGACTAACGAAGGACTAACGAGGGACTAACGAAGGACTAACGAGGGTCTAACGAGGGACCAATGAGGGACTAACGAGGGACTAACGAGGGACTAACGAAGGACTAACGAGGGACTAACGAGGGTCTAACGAAGGACTAACGAGGGACTAACGAGGGACTAACGAGGGTCTAACGAAGGACTAACGAGGGACTAACGAGGGACTAACGAGGGTCTAACGAAGGACTAACGAGGGACTAACGAGGGACCAACGAGGGACTAACGAAGGACTAACGAGGGACTAACGAGGGACTAACGAGGCTCCGGGTTTTGCTCGGCTATTTCTTTTTTCTATTTCCATGAATTCTATTTCTTTCCCAATGAGATTCTAGCGGAGATTCATGAGGTTGTCTATTGGCCAAGATAAAAACTGTCTGAATATTTGTAATATTTGTAATTGTTTTTGTTGAATTGCTTTACACTCTGCACAGACACACATAGAACATTCCTTCCTTACCTGGAATCCTCCCATTGTACAGATCCAGTCCATGATTTCTCCTCCAATACTAAAATAAGGCAGTTTTTAATCTCAGAACTTTTTTAAAGTGGTTGTAAACCTCAGTCATGAAATCTGAACAAAGCGTATATATGTGTCATTTCTGGTCTCTGGCTGGTCACTGAGCTGTACTAATAGGAGTGTGGCTGGTCAGTGAGCTGTACTAATAGGGGTGTGGCTGATCACTGAGCTGTACTAATAGGGATGGGGCTGGTCAGTGAGCTGTACTAATAGGGGTGTGGCTGATCACTGAGCTGTACTAATAGGGGTGGGGCTGGTCACTGAGCTGTACTAATAGAGGTGGGGCTGGTCACTGAGCTGTACTAATAGGGGTGGGGCTGATCACTGAGCTGTACTAATAGGGGTAGGGCTGGTCACTGAGCTGTACTAATAGAGGTGGGGCTGGTCACTGAGCTGTACTAATAGGGGTGGGGCTGGTCACTGAGCTGTACTAATAGGGGTGGGGCTGGTCACTGAGCTGTACTAATAGGGGTGTGGCTGATCACTGAGCTGTACTAATAGGGATGGGGCTGGTCAGTGAGCTGTACTAATAGGGGTGTGGCTGATCACTGAGCTGTACTAATAGGGGTGGGGCTGGTCACTGAGCTGTACTAATAGAGGTGGGGCTGGTCACTGAGCTGTACTAATAGGGGTGGGGCTGATCACTGAGCTGTACTAATAGGGGTGGGGCTGGTCACTGAGCTGTACTAATAGAGGTGGGGCTGGTCACTGAGCTGTACTAATAGGGGTGGGGCTGATCACTGAGCTGTACTAATAGGGGTGGGGCTGGTCACTGAGCTGTACTAATAGGGGTGGGGCTGGTCACTGAGCTGTACTAATAGGGGTGGGGCTGATCACTGAGCTGTACTAATAGGGGTGGGGCTGATCACTGAGCTATACTAATAGGGGTGGGGCTGATCACTGAGCTGTACTAATAGGGGTGGGGCTGATCACTGAGCTGTACTAATAGGGGTGGGGCTGGTCACTGAGCTGTACTAATAGGGGTGGGGCTGATCACTGAGCTGTACTAATAGAGGTGGGGCTGGTCACTGAGCTGTACTAATAGGGGTGGGGCTGATCACTGAGCTGTACTAATAGGGGTGGGGCTGATCACTGAGCTGTACTAATAGGGGTTTGGCTGGTCACTGAGCTGTACTAATAGGGGTTTGGCTGGTCACTGAGCTGTACTAATATGGGTGGGGCTGATCACTGAGCTGTACTAATAGGGGTGGGGCTGGTCACTGAGCTGTACTAATAGGGGTGGGGCTGATCACTGAGTTGTACTAATAGGGGTGGGGCTGATCACTGAGCTGTACTAATAGGGGTGGGGCTGATCACTGAGCTGTACTAATAGGGGTGGGGCTGGTCACTGAGCTGTACTAATAGGGGTGGGGCTGATCACTGAGCTGTACTAATAGGGGTGGGGCTGATCACTGAGCTGTACTAATAGGGGTGGGGCTGGTCACTGAGCTGTACTAATAGGGGTGGGGCTGATTACTGAGCTGTACTAACATTTGATTCACACCTATGCAGTTCGCTTTCGATCAGTTTCTGCAGTGCTTTTTGCATTATTCTACGTGTTTTTGACACATTTTTTGCACATTTTTTGATGCGTTTTGAAATTGATGATTTTTTTTGGACAATTTGCTGTTGGGTGGATAAAAAAATTGTGATTTTCGGCAACATCGCGATAAAATCGAAGCATAGATGCTCTACATGCTTTTCTGCAGCTTCTCCATTGATGTCTATTGAACCAAAAATGCACCTTTTTCCTTATAAAAAAGTCCCCGACCCTTTCCAAAGACACAGCGGCTGAGAAAAGGAGAGATGTGAACGTGTCCAATAGGAATCCGTGTTTAATGGGCTGCAGGGCGTTTTTGCGAGAAGCATAAAAAAGGTGAACTGAGCCTAATACAAGAAAAAAACATTTTATAATTCAAGCCGTATACGATCTACAGGAACAAGAACTGAGATTTATAGAGAAAAATGGGCGGTAAATGACGGCTCCGGACCTCCTGGATTTATTTGTATAAAATGACATTTCCCCTTTAAGTTTGGGAAAAGCTGCCTGATGAACATCCGTACAACACATCCCAAATACTCATCAATGTTATTATTAATAGACTTTTAGGCTGCCCTAAAATGTAATGCGAGTGTGAAAGAGCCCCTTAGGGCAGTGATGGAGAACCTCTTGGCACCCCAGATGTTTTGGAACTACATTTCCCATGATGCTCTGGTACTCTGCAGTGTAGTGGAGCATCATGGGAAATGTAGTTCCAAAACATCTAGGGTGCCAAGCAGGGCTGGTGAAAGGATTTTTGACACCCTAGGCGAAACCTCACTTTACCACCCCCCCCTTGGCTTCACCCCTGACCCCACCCCCTTTGCCCCGCCCATGTATACTCCACCTTTTTAATGAAGCGCCCATCAAATGCAGCCTCACCAGCGCCCATCAATGAATGTTTGCTTGCTTCTATTAATACAGGATTCAGGACACAGTCCTCCGTTGCCTCTGACACGAGGTGTGAACAGAGCGGGAGCTTCCTGCTAATGCTGAGACTTTGTTGCTTGCTGCAGAGAGAGTAGGAACACCAGTGACCGGGTGCCCTATGCGGCTGCCTAGTTTGCCTAGTGGTGGCACCGGCCCTGGTGCCAAGAGGTTCTTCATCACTGCCCTAAGGGGCTCTTTCACATTTGCTCAAAATACAGACACTTATCAAACACACTTATAACATTAATGCGCATTAAAAACGCTCCCCCAAATGTCCTATGTGTATTTGATGTGCGGTTGACATGCATTTTTGGCGCATTAAAACTGCACCACAAATGCTTCTTATTAACTGTAATGTTACCATAGATTTAAATGGAAGGAGTTGAAATGTTTTAACCCCTTCCAAACTCAACATGAAGTGTCAATTTTGAAGCGAAGCCCATTGTATCATTTGCATAGGCATTTGAAGAGCATTAAAAATGCCCCTCAAAGCCTGCTTTCAATGCCAGTGTGAACTTTGACTTAATGACATCCTGGGCTTTAGGTGGTTAAATCTGAATGATGGGCACACCTCCCAATATTCTGAGATAGGAACCAGGGACACCTATTAGCAAACTAGGGTGACCACATTTCCAAACTGACATTCAGGGACCCCCCCCCCCCCCCCCCAAAAAAAAAGAGGATTTTTGACAAATTTTTTTGCCGATTTTTGGGGCAGGGCGTACGAAATCAGCGAGCCCGTGTGCAAGATCAAAAGTGGGCCCTAGGCATCAAGAACAACAACAATATGGTGCACAAAGCGTGTCGTAATGAACTGTGGAAATGTCTTAAATTGCGCTAAATATTGGCTTAAAGGGGGTGTTCCTAAAGAGAGTCTGAGATGACTTGTATAGTGCAGAATGTGGTAATAATAAATAGGGAATGCAGAGTGTATGGAGGGGGGTAATATGTACAGGAGAGGAGTGCGGAGTGTATGGCGGGGGGTAATATGTACAGGAGAGGAGTATGGAGTGTATGGCTGGGGGTAATATGTACAGGAGAGGAGTATAGAGTGTATGGCGGGGGGTAATATGTACAGGAGAGGAGTGCGGAATGTATGGCGGGGGGTAATATGTACAGGAGAGGAGTATGGAGTGTATGGCGGGGGGTAATATGTACAGGAGAGGAGTATGGAGTGTATGGCTGGGGGTAATATGTACAGGAGAGGAGTATAGAGTGTATGGCGGGGGGTAATATGTACAGGAGAGGAGTGCGGAATGTATGGCGGGGGGTAATATGTACAGGAGAGGAGTATGGAGTGTATGGCTGGGGGTAATATGTACAGGAGAGGAGTATAGAGTGTATGGCGGGGGGTAATATGTACAGGAGAGGAGTGCGGAATGTATGGCAGGGGGTAATATGTACAGGAGAGGAGTATGGAGTGTATGGCTGGGGGTAATATGTACAGGAGAGGAGTATAGAGTGTATGGCGGGGGGTAATATGTACAGGAGAGGAGTGCGGAATGTATGGCGGGGGGTAATATGTACAGGAGAGGAGTATGGAGTGTATGGCTGGGGGTAATATGTACAGGAGAGGAGTATAGAGTGTATGGCGGGGGGTAATATGTACAGGAGAGGAGTATGGAGTGTATGGAGGGGGGTAATATGTACAGGAGAGGAGTATAGAGTGTATGGCGGGGGGTAATATGTACAGGAGAGGAGTATGGAGTCTATGGAGGGGGGTAATATGTACAGGAGAGGAGTATAGAGTGTATGGCGGGGGGTAATATGTACAGGAGAGGAGTATAGAGTGTATGGCGGGGGGTAATATGTACAGGAGAGGAGTATGGAGTCTATGGAGGGGGGTAATATGTACAGGAGAGGAGTGCAGAATGTATAATGGTGGGTAATATGTACAGGAGAGGAGTATGGAGTGTATGGAGGGGGGTAATATGTACAGGAGAGGAGTGTGGAATGTATGGCGGTGGGTAATATGTACAGGAGAGGAGTGCGAAATGTATAATGGTGGGTAATATGTACAGGAGAGGAGTATGGAGTCTATGGAGGGGGGTAATATGTACAGGAGAGGAGTGTGGAATGTATAATGGGGGGTAATATGTACAGGAGAGGAGTATAGAGTGTATGGAGGGGGGTAATATGTACAGGAGAGGAGTGTGGAATGTATAATGGTGGGTAATATGTACAGGAGAGGAGTATAGAGTGTATGGCGGGGGGTAATATGTACAGGAGAGGAGTATAGAGTGTATGGCGGGGGGTAATATGTACAGGAGAGGAGTATGGAGTGTATGGCGGGGGGTAATATGTACAGGAGAGGAGTATAGAGTGTATGGAGGGGGGTAATATGTACAGGAGAGGAGTGCGGAGTGTATAATGGTGGGTAATATGTACAGGAGAGGAGTATGTAGTGTATGGAGGGGGGTAATATGTACAGGAGAGGAGTATGGAGTGTATGGCGGGGGGTAATATGTACAGGAGAGGAGTATAGAGTGTATGGCGGGGGGTAATATGTACAGGAGAGGAGTATGGAGTCTATGGAGGGGGGTAATATGTACAGGAGAGGAGTATGGAGTGTATGGAGGGGGGTAATATGTACAGGAGAGGAGTGCGGAGTGTATGGTGGGGGGTAATATGTACAGGAGAGGAGTATAGAGTGTATGGCGGGGGGTAATATGTACAGGAGAGGAGTATGGAGTGTATGGAGGGGGGTAATATGTACAGGAGAGGAGTGCAGAATGTATGGTGGGGGGTAATATGTACAGGAGAGGAGTATAGAGTGTATGGCGGGGGGTAATATGTACAGGAGAGGAGTGTGGAGTGTATGGCGGGGGGTAATATGTACAGGAGAGGAGTATAGAGTGTATGGCGGGGGGTAATATGTACAGGAGAGGAGTATAGAGTGTATGGCGGGGGGTAATATGTACAGGAGAGGAGTATGGAGTGTATGGCGGGGGGTAATATGTACAGGAGAGGAGTATAGAGTGTATGGCGGTGGGTAATATGTACAGGAGAGGAGTGCGGAGTGTATGGTGGGGGGTAATATGTACAGGAGAGGAGTATAGAGTGTATGGCGGGGGGTAATATGTACAGGAGAGGAGTATGGAGTGTATGGCGGGGGGTAATATGTACAGGAGAGGAGTATGGAGTGTATGGCGGGGGGTAATATGTACAGGAGAGGAGTATGGAGTGTATGGCGGGGGGTAATATGTACAGGAGAGGAGTGCAGAATGTATGGTGGGGGGTAATATGTACAGGAGAGGAGTATAGAGTGTATGGCGGGGGGTAATATGTACAGGAGAGGAGTATAGAGTGTATGGCGGGGGGTAATATGTACAGGAGAGGAGTGCGGAGTGTATGGCGGTGGGTAATATGTACAGGAGAGGAGTATAGAGTGTATGGCGGGGGGTAATATGTACAGGAGAGGAGTGCGGAATGTATAATGGTGGGTAATATGTACAGGAGAGGAGTATGGAATGTATGGCGGTGGGTAATATGTACAGGAGAGGAGTGTGGAATGTATGGCGGGGGGTAATATGTACAGGAGAGGAGTGCGGAGTGTATGGCGGGGGGTAATATGTACAGGAGAGGAGTATGGAGTGTATGGAGGGGGGTAATATGTACAGGAGAGGAGTATAGAGTGTATGGCGGGGGGTAATATGTACAGGAGAGGAGTATGGAGTGTATGGAGGGGGGTAATATGTACAGGAGAGGAGTATGGAGTGTATGGAGGGGGGTAATATGTACAGGAGAGGAGTATGGAGTGTATGGCGGGGGGTAATATGTACAGGAGAGGAGTGCAGAATGTATGGTGGGGGGTAATATGTACAGGAGAGGAGTATAGAGTGTATGGCGGGGGGTAATATGTACAGGAGAGGAGTATGGAGTGTATGGCGGGGGGTAATATGTACAGGAGAGGAGTATGGAGTGTATGGCGGGGGGTAATATGTACAGGAGAGGAGTGCGGAGTGTATGGCGGGGGGTAATATGTACAGGAGAGGAGTGCGGAGTGTATGGAGGGGGGTAATATGTACAGGAGAGTAGTGCGGAATGTATGGCGGGGGGTAATATGTACAGGAGAGGAGTATGGAGTGTATGGCGGGGGGTAATATGTACAGGAGAGGAGTATGGAGTGTATGGCGGGGGGTAATATGTACAGGAGAGTAGTGCGGAATGTATGGCGGGGGGTAATATGTACAGGAGAGGAGTATGGAGTGTATGGCGGGGGGTAATATGTACAGGAGAGTAGTGCGGAATGTATGGCGGGGGGTAATATGTACAGGAGAGGAGTATGGAATGTATGGCGTGGGTAATATGTACAGGAGAGGAGTATGGAGTGTATGGCGGGGGTAATATGTACAGGAGAGGAGTATGGAGTGTATGGCGGGGGGTAATATGTACAGGAGAGGAGTATGGAGTGTATGGCGGGGGGTAATATGTACAGGAGAGGAGTGTGGAATGTATAATGGTGGGTAATATGTACAGGAGAGGAGTATAGAGTGTATGGCGGTGGGTAATATGTACAGGAGAGGAGTGCGGAATGTATGGCGGTGGGTAATATGTACAGGAGAGGAGTATGGAGTGTATGGCGGGGGGTAATATGTACAGGAGAGGAGTGTGGAATGTATGGCGGTGGGTAATATGTACAGGAGAGGAGTATGGAGTGTATGGCGGGGGGTAATATGTACAGGAGAGGAGTGTGGAATGTATAATGGTGGGTAATATGTACAGGAGAGGAGTATGGAGTGTATGGCGGGGGGTAATATGTACAGGAGAGGAGTGTGGAATGTATGGCGGTGGGTAATATGTACAGGAGAGGAGTATAGAGTGTATGGAGGGGGGTAATATGTACAGGAGAGGAGTGTGGAATGTATAATGGTGGGTAATATGTACAGGAGAGGAGTATAGAGTGTATGGAGGGGGGTAATATGTACAGGAGAGGAGTGTGGAATGTATAATGGTGGGTAATATGTACAGGAGAGGAGTATAGAGTGTATGGCGGGGGGTAATATGTACAGGAGAGGAGTATGGAGTGTATGGCGGGGGGTAATATGTACAGGAGAGGAGTATGGAGTGTATGGCGGGGGGTAATATGTACAGGAGAGGAGTATAGAGTGTATGGCGGGGGGGTAGTTAGCGGAGAGAGGAGGAAGAGGAGTGCAATATCACCTCCTGATAGTCTGTCAGCCACTTCTATACCACTTTGGTGGTGGGGCACTCCGAAGGATGTAAGGGGGCACTCTGGAGGTTGTAAGGGGGGATGTAAGGGGGCACTCTGGAGGTTGTAAGGGGGGATGTAAGGGGGCACTCTGGAGGTTGTAAGGGGGGATGTAAGGGGGCACTCTGGAGGTTGTAAGGGGGGATGTAATGGGGCACTCTGGAGGTTGTGAGGGGGATGTAATGGGGCACTCTGGAGGTTGTGAGGGGGATGTAATGGGGCACTCTGGAGGTTGTGAGGGGGATGTAATGGGGCACTCTGGAGGTTGTGAGGGGGATGTAATGGGGCACTCTGGAGGTTGTAAGGGGGGATGTAATGGGGCACTCTGGCGGTACTAACTTAGTCAGAGCCCCCTTACGTCCTCCGGGGTGCCCCCTTAGTGCCTCCTTACATCCTCCTCCAGAATTGCCCTGAATCTCTAGCACAGTTCCCAGGATTCCAGACAATTGTCCCCTCAATAGCAGCCAGTTTGTCTTTGAAGATGGGGAAGGGGGCAAGTTGTCAAAGAAGAATACTTGCAGTGATTTGGGGGATAAGAGCATGCTGTATGTGCTGGGGGCACACTTTAGGAGGGGAGAGAAATTGTGCTGGAAGGGGGGGTTAAATAAAAAAATCTGACCCCCCCCAGCACAATATATCTCCCCTCCTAAAGTGCCCCCTAGCACATACAGCATGCTCTTATCCCCCAAAATCACTGCAAGTATTATTTTTTGACAACTTGCCCCCTGTCTCTGTGTCTCCTTCTCCTGCAAGTGCCAAGTATTAATATTCTGTACAAACCTCAGATCAGCACGTCTGTGTCCATTCCCCTCCCCCTCCTTCTCCTGTCTGTGACATCCGAGCCGAGGAAAAGGGGGAGGGGACTTCAGTCGGTGTGTTAGTGTGAGGTGGGCAGGAGGGGGGGAAGGGAGAGATGCCGTACACACTGTAATCGCAGGCAGCCTGTGGGAACAGAAACACCCCACACAAGCTGCAGGCCAGTCACTGGAGACAAGTGCGGAGCTGAAAGAACCAGCAGCACTAGAGAGGAGGAGGAGGAAGTGAAATCCTCCTCCGCTTTCAACGCTGGGCAGTGACGTCACTGGTTGCCTGATGCCAGGCGGCTATACCAATCAGTGATCAGGAGGAGGTGGAGGAGGTGGAAGTGGAGCCAGAGCCAGCGCTATGACGGCTCGGTCCGCCCCTGTTCCCAGATTGTCAGTTTCATTCCGGGACACTGTATTGTCCCGGAATGAAGCTGCCCGGGGACAAAGATGTCAATGACGGGATAATCCCGGGCAATCCGGGACACGTGGGCACCCTAAGTACACAGTTGCATTTGATGTTCAGTATAACAAATATTGTTGAGCTGGGTATTATTTTGTGTATATTCATGTGACTACTGCTTTATGTACCTTGTTTGTTATGTGAAATCAACCTATTGTTAGGTCCAATCCTGATGTGAACCTTTAAATAAAGACAATAAAAGGGGTTGATTTACTAAAGGCAAATAGGCTGTGCACTTTGCAAAGTGCATTTGCTCCAGAGCTTAGTAAATGAGTAAAAGCTCTGCTGCCTTCCATCATCCAATCATATGCAAGCAAAAATAATGTTTTTTTTAATTTTCCTTGCACGTGATTGGGTACTCTTTACAAAGTGAAGCCTTACCTCATTTACTAAGCTCTGGAACAACTGCACTTTGCAAAGTGCACAGCCTATTTGCCTTTAGTAAATCAACCCCAAAGTACCCAAAATTCCATTAAGAAGTCCACCACACCAAATTCTATACATACATATCATTATGCAATATAAGACAGTCATTCATCCAGGTAAAAACTCACAAAATTATTAATTTAAAGGTCCCCCATCACACAGACACTCTATCCCAACTAGTGTTAAAAAAATGGAACCACCGTTTAGGGAAGACCCCAGTCTTGTATTTGTTACTTTACTGTATTTGCATTTCATTTGCTGTTCGCCTGCAGCAAATAATAGACTGTTTGACCTTCAATAGTTTATTGCACATAAAACATGTGATTTCTCAGAGAAGACCACTGTGAGAATACAAAGAGGATAAATATAAAGTGAAAGTGAAAGTTGGTGAATGATTTGTGATGGTTTATATAAAGGGAGCTCTGACAAAGGATTTAATTTCCCTCCACAGGAGCTGAACGTTGCACACTGACATTATAACGGGATTGGATCTCAGCTCTCCTATAACAGGTAAAATAATCCAGAGATTTCATCCACTAAATGAGGAAAACCAGGGGGGTTTACTAATATATATTGTATTTATTTTAACATGCTTTATTTGTATTCTTGTTTTATTGTCTGAGGGAAAGAACCTTTTCTGCATTAAAAGAAAACGATCATTTACATTATCTGGGAGTAGGGATGGGATAGGGATTTGAGTCAGACAGGGGTTCTATGCAAGCCCAGCCTGATTGCAGTTCCCCAATCCCAGCATAATAATGTGGCAATGACTGTATATATTGTAATGTTAATGCACTACATGGCCTTTAAACTTAAAATGGTTGTGAAGGCAGAAGGTTTCTTTTATCTTAGTACATTCTAGGCATTAACCACTTAAGGACCGAGCCTCTCTCTGAGATTTGGTGTTTTACACAAAAACTTTTATTTCACTCCTAGTTAGTGTTTGGCTGAAGCCATTTATTATCAATCACCTGTGTTTACTCCTTTTAACCACTTAAGGACTGAGCCTCTTTCTGAGATTTGGTGTTTACAAGTTAAAAACTTTTTTTTTTTGCTACAAAATTACTTAGAACCCCCAAACATTATATATATTTTTTTCTAACACCCTAGAGAATAAAATGGCTGTCGTTGAAATACTTTTTGTCACACCGCATTTGCGCAACGGTCTTACAAACGCACTTTTTTTGGAAAAAGATTCACTTTTTTTTAATTAAAAATAAAACAACAGTAAAGTTAGCCCATTTTTTTTTTATATTGTGAAAGATAATGTTATTCCGAGTAAATTGATACCCAACATGTCACGCTTCAAAATTGCGCCCGCTTGTGGAATGGCGTCAAACTTCAACCCTTAAAAATCTCCATAAACGACATTTAAAAAATTCTACAGGTTGCATATTTTCAGTTACAGAGGTGATCTAGGGCTAGAATTATTGCTCTCACTCTAACGATCGTGGCCATACATCACATGTGTGGTTTGAACACCGTTTTCATATGCGGGCGCTGCTCATGTATGTGTTCGCTTCCGGCGCGAGCTTGTCGGGACGGGGCGCTTTAAAAAGTGTTTTTTCTTCTTCTTAATTATTTTACCTAAATTTTTTTATTTTTACACTGTTTTTAAAAAAAAAATAAAAAATTGGGTCAATTTTATTCCTTTTACAAGGAATGTAAACATCCCTTGTAATAGAAAAAAAGCATGACAGGACCTCTTAAATATGAGATCTGTGTTCAAAAAGACCTCGGATCTCATATTTACACTACAATGCAATAAAAAAAAAAAAATAATTTAATGTCATAAAAAATATGTTGCTTTAAGAGCATTGGGCGGAAGTGATGTTTTGACGTCACTTCCGCCCTGCAGTGGTATGGAGACAGGTGGGGGCCATCTTCCTCTCACTCGTCTCCAGGCCACTGACATAGAAGGATCCGATCACCTCCGCTGCTGACGGCTCCGGTAAGCGGCGGAGGGCACCAGAGAGCGGTGGGAGGGGGGAGCCCTCTCCCGCCACCGATAAAAGTGATCTTGCGGCGAATCTGCCGCAGAGATCACTTTTATCCTAACCACTTCCTGCCCGGCCCATAGCAAAATGACGGCCGGGCAGTGGTTCAGTTATCCTGACTGGACATCATATGATGTCCAGCAGGATTACAGCCGCCACGCGCCCATGGGGGAGCGCATCGCGGCGATCGGTGGTGTGGTGTGTGCACCGATCTCGGTAAAGAGCCTCTGACGGACACGAGTAGAGGAGAGCCGATCGACGGCTCTCCTGACCAGGGGGTTTGCACAGCCCACCCTCGGATGCCCACACTGGGCCGCCAGGACCACTAGGGAAGCCCCTAACATGTGGATCCCCAGGTACATCCCCCATGGCCATCCACATGTGCCAACTTATGCCCAACATATGCCAATCAGTGCCCACAAATGGGCACTGACTGGCACCATTAAAGAATTAATAAAATCAGTGATGCCCAGCAATGCCACCCACCAGTGTAATCAGTGCCACCCATCAGTGTCACTTAGTGCCACCTATCAGTGCCCATCCGTGCCCATCATTGCCCACCTATCAGTGACCATCAGTGCCCATCAGTGCCACCCATAAGTACCCATCAGTGCCACCCATAAGTACCCATCAGTGCCGCCTATGAGTGCCCATCAGTGCTGCCCATCAGTGCTGCCCATCAGTGCAACTCATCAGTGCCACCTCATCAGTGCCACCTCATCATGCCCATCGGTGCTGCCTTATCAGTGCCCGTCAGTGCAGCCATATCAGTGCCCAACACTGAAGAAGGAAACATAATTATTTACAAAAAAATTTAAGAGAAACAAAGAAAAGCTTTTTTTTTTAAAAAAAATGTTGGTCTTTTTTTATTTGTTGCGCAAAAAATAAAAATCGCAGAGGTGATCAAATACCACCAAAAGAAAGCTCTATCTATGGGAACAAAATGATAAAAAATTTGTTTCGGTACATTGTAGTATGACCACACAATTGCCATTCAAATTGCGACAGTGCTGAAAGCTGAAAATGGGCTTGGGCAGGAAGGTGTATAAGTGCCTGGTATTGAAGTGGTTAAAGTGGACCGCCCGCTCTTGAAGAGGATACTGGGGCTATGGTAGCTAGCTGCTGCCAAAACAACGGTATTCCTCTTCAAAGTAGCGACATATAACATATATATTGGTATTAAAAAACAAAACAAAAAACTATATATATATATATATATATATATATATAAAATTTTATTTAACCACTTCAGCCCCGGAAGGATTTACCCCCTTCCTGACCAGAGGACTTTTTACAATTTGGCACTGCGTCGCTTTAACTGTTAATTGCGCGGTCATTCAATGCTGTACCCAAACAAAACATGAGTCCTTTTTTTTCCCACAAATAGAATTTTCTTTTGATGGTATTTGATCACCTCTGCGGTTTTTATTTTTTGCGCTATAAACGGAAAAAGACCGAATATTTTGAAAAAAAATGATATTTTCTACTTTTTGTTATAAAAAAAATCCAATAAACTCAATTTTAGTCATACATTTAGGCCAATATGTATTTGGACACATGTCTTTGGTAAAAAAAATGTCAATAAGTGCATATTTATTGGTTTGCGCAAAAGTTATAGCGCCTACAAACTAGGGTACATTTTCTGGAATTTACACAGCTTTTAGTTTATGACTGCCTATCTAATTTCTAAATTTGCTAAAATGGCAGGGAAGTACAACCCCCCCCCCAAAATGACCCCATTTTGAAAAGTAGACACCCCAAAAAAATTGCTGAGAGGCATGTTGAGCCCATTAAATATTAAATTTTTTTGTCCCAAGTGATTGAATAATGATAAAAAAAAAAAAAATTTACAAAGTTGTCACTAAATGATATATTGCTCACACATGCCATGGTCATATGTAGAATTGCACCTCAAAATACATTTAGCAGCTTCTCCTGAGTATGGGGATACCACATGTGTGGGACTTTTTGGGAGACTAGCTGCGTACAGGGCCCCGAAAACCAAGCACCGCCTTCAGGATTTCTAAGGGCGTAAATTTTTGATTTCACTCCTCACTACCATTCACAGTTTTGAAGGCCATAAAATGCCAAGGTGGCACAAACCCCCCCCCCCCAAATTACCCCATTTTGGAAAGTAGACACCCCAAGCTATTTGCTGAGAGGCATGTTGAGTCCATGGAATATTTTCATATTTTGACACAAGTTGCGGGAAAATTACAAACTTTTTTTTTTTTGCACAAAATTGTCACTAAATGATATATTGCTAAAACATTCAAACATGCCATGGGCATATGTGGAATTACAGCCCAAAATACATTCTGCTGATTCTCCTGAGTATGGGGATACCACTTTTTGGGAGCCTATCTACGTACGGGGCCCCCGAAAACCAAGCACCACCACCAATTTTTGATTTCGCTCCTCACTACCTATCACAGTTTTGAAGGCCATAAAATGCCCAGATGGCACAACCCCCCCCAAATGACCTCATTTTGGAAAGTAGACACCCCAAGCTATTTGCTGAGAGACATGTCGAGTCCATAGAATATTTTATATTTTGCCACAAGTTGCGGAAAAGTGACAAACTTTTTTTTTTTGTTTTCTTTTTTGCACAAAGTTGTCAATAAATGATATATTGCTCAAACACGCCCTGGGCATATGTGGAATTACACCCCAAAATACATTCTGCTGCTTCTCCTGAGTACGGGGATACCACATGTGTTGGACTTTTTGGGAGCCTAGCTGCATACAGGGCCCCGAAATCCAATTACCGCCTTCAGGATTTCTAAGGGCGTAAATTTTTGATTTCACTCCTCACTACCTATCACAGTTTCGAAGGCCATAAAATGCCAAGATGGCACAAACCCCCCCAAATGACCCCATTTTGGAAAGTAGACACCCCAAGCTATTTGCTGAGAGGCATGGTCAGTATTTTGCAGCTCTTATTTGTTTTTGAAAATGAAGAAAGACAAGAAAAAGATTTTTTTTTCTTTTTTTTCTTTTTTCAATTTTAAAAACTTTGTGACAAAAAGTGAGGTCTGCAAAATACTCACTATACCTCTCAGCAAATAGCTTGGAGTGTCTACTTTCCAAAATGGGGTCATTTGGGGGGAATTTGTGCCACCTGGGCATTCCATGGCCTCCGAAACTGTGATAGGCAATGAAGAGTGAAATCAAACATTTACACCCTTAGAAAGCCTGAAGGTGGTGCTTGGTTTTCGGGGTCCCGTACGCGGCTAGGCTCCCAAAAAGTCTAACACATGTGGTATCCCCGTACTCAGGAGAAGCAACAGAATGTATTTGGGGTGTAATTTCACATATTCCCATGGCATGTTTGAGCAATATATCATTTAGTGACAACTTTGTGCAAAAAAAAAATTGTCTTTTCGCAACTTGTGTCACAATATAAAATTTTCCATGGACTCGACATGCCTCTCAGCAAATAGCTTGGGGTGTCTACTTTCCAAAATGGGGTCATTTGGGGGGGGGTTTGAACTGTCCTGGCATTTTATGCACAACATTTAGAAGCTTATGTAACACATCACCCACTCTTCTAACCACTTGAAGACAAAGCCCTTTCTGACACTTTTTGTTTACATGAAAAAAATATTTTTTTTCCAAGAAAATTACTTTGAACCCCCAAACATTATATATTTTTTTAAAGCAAAGGCACTACAGATTAAAATGGTGGGTGTTTCATTTTTTTTTCACACAGTATTTGCGCAGCAATTCTTCAAACGCATTTTTTTGGGAAAAAACACACTTTTTTAAAATGTTAAATTCACTAAAACACACTATATTTCCCAAATGTTTGATGAAATAAAAAAGATGATCTTAGGCCGAGTACATGGATACCAAACATGACATGCTTTAAAATTGCGCACAAACGTGCAGTGGCGACAAACTAAATACATTTTTAAAAGCCTTTAAAAGCCTTTACAGGTTAACACTTTAGATTTACAGAGGAGGTCTACTGCTAAAATTACTGCCCTCGATCTGACCTTCGCGGTGATACCTCACATGCATGGTGCAATTGCTGTTTACATTTGACGCCAGACCGACACTTGCGTTCCCGTTTGCGCAAGAGCAGGGGGGGACAGGGGTGCTTTTTTTTTTTTTCTTAATTTTTTTGCTTTTTTATCTTATTTTTAAACTGTTCCTTTTAATTTTTTTAAATTATTTTTATTGTTATCTCAGGGAATATAAATATCCCCTATGATAGCAATAGGTAGTGACAGGTACTCTTTTTTTGAAAAAATTGGGGTCTATTAGACCCTAGATCTCTCCTCTGCCCTCAAAGCATCTGACCACACCAAGATCAGTGAGATAAAATGCTTTTCCAATTTCCCAATGGCACTGTTTACATCCGGCGTAATCTAAGTCATAAAATGCTCATAGTTTCCGTTTTCTTAGGCCATATAGAGGATTGGAGCCATTCTGGTCTCTGATCAGCTCTATGGTCAGCTGGCCGAATCACTGGCTGCATTCTCAGGTTCCCTGTTGGGACAGGAGAGCAGGAAAAAAACATGGAAGACGTGGGGGGGGGGCATTCCCTCCCACTGCTTGTAAAAGCAGTCTAGAGGCTAATTAGCTGCTAGGATTGCTTTTACATGAAAGCCGACTGCTGGCTGAAAAGAATGATACCAAGATGATACCTAAACCTGCAGGCATCATTCTGGTATAACCACTCAAAGTCCAGCAACATCTGGTCCTTGTTGGGCATATATTGTAAACTTTGTTTTCATGCAGCCTGTGGGCTGAACGAAAAAAGAGATTGATCGGTGGGTATGCCCACCATTAGAATACCTACCTTCATCCACCCACTTCTAATGATGGGCATACATGCACCGTTTATATATGCCGAAGTATTGGGGCATCCGCCGGAAAGGTAGGAGCAAATCGCTCCTCCGCCCCTGCTGCCCCCATGCTTCGGCATATATGCTCTTTTTTTTAACTGTGGTGGTGAAATTACCTCCTACAGTGCTGGAGTCACGGCTTTATGTATTGTGGGAGCAAACGCTGTTGCTGTCAAGATAAATAAATCCGCGCTGCAACTGAATGGCGTACCTGCTAAGCAAATGATGGTTAACAATAAAACAAAGTAACATTACGATATAACAGTAAGACTCACAATATCTGCAAAGCAAATACAAAAAAAACATAGTAAAAAATAAAACTTTTTTTAACGCAACTGGTGCCTAAAATATATATATGCCGAAGCATGGGGGCAATCACCTCCGACAGCGCTGGAGTCGCGGCTTTATGTATCGTGGGAGCAAACGCTGTTGCTGTCAAGATAAATAAATCTGCTCTGCAGCTGAATGGCGTACCTGAAAACTAAAAAAAGGTTAACAATAAAACACAGTAAAGTATAAAAAAATTGCATACCTATAAAGCAAACATGATAAAACATAATAACAGTAAAACATTGCAGAATAGAATACAGTAAAAAAAAGAGCAGAACAATAGATAGAGAATAGAGAAAGAACAATAAAACGACAACTATTTTTGTTTTTTTTATTTTATATATTTTTTGTGTTTATTTTTTTTTACACTTTTTTTTGTAACTGTAACTTTTGTAACTGTAACCGGTTTCAGGTTCGGGTCTCTCAAAATGCGATGGAATCTTGGGAGACCCTGTGAAAGTGTGCCTAGTCTGTGCATTGCTGTACCCTATGCTAATACTCAACTAGTGTATGGTAGTGTTCAAAACATTCACCAATGCAAAGACCAGGATTGTCAGGACAGGAGGGACAATAATAGTGGGTGTCACGCCTATATCCGCGCTTGCTGCAGACACGACATCTTTTTGGGGGGGCTTTTTGGGTAGGGGTACTCAGGAGGACATAAAGAAAATGCCTCTCGTTCAGCCGTCTTACTGCATTTGGTTGGGGAAGGTGAGGTGGAGCACCGTCTGGATACAGAAGGGCTCTGACGATCTCTTCCTGGAATTTAAGGAAGGATCCAGTCCGTCCTGAAGCTCTGTATAGCACATGAGCATTCAGTAAAGCCAATTGAAATAAATAAACAGACACTTTTTTATACCAGTGTCTGGCCTTACGGGCAATTAGGTATGGCACCAACAACTGGTCGTTGAGGTCCACCCCTCCCATATTTTGGTTATATTCGTGGACACAGAGGGGTTTCTCCACAACACCAGTCGCCGTAGTAATTTGGACCGCTGTGTCTGCATGAAGGGAGGTAAGAACGAAATAATTCTTATTATCCCTCCACTTCATAGTGAGCAAGTTATTACACTTGAAGCAGGCTCTCTCCCCCAGCCTAAGACGGGAATCTACAAGCCACTGGGGAAACCCCTGGCGATTAGGTTGCACGGTGCCACATGCTCAAAACTGCTGATGAAGCAAGTGACTAAAGTGGCACGCTCGTCTAATAATTGTCCACATATAAGTGGTACGCCGTTCCGAATAAGGGTGACACCAAGTACCACACAATCTTGCCAGTGCTTCCTATCTAGTCAGGGCAGTTTGTCGGCTCTACGTGACTATCTTTTCCCTCGTAAACCATAAAACTACATGTATAGCCTGTGGCCCTGTCACAGAGCTTTTACATCTTGATCCCGTATCTGGCACGCTTGCTGGGAAGGTACTGTTTGAATGACAAGCGGCCAGAAAACTTAATCAGGGACTCATCAACGCAGACAACTTGATGGGGAGTAAACAAGTCTGTAAAACGTTGGTTGAAGTGGTTTACGAGGGGCCGAATTTTGTAGAGCCGATCTTATCCAGGGTCTCCACGAGTATGACAGAGTTCATTGTCATTGAAGTGCATGAACCACAAGATCTGCTCGTATCGTGCCCTGGTCATGGAGGCAGAGTACAAGGGCATATGGTGAATTGGGTCAGTGGACCAATATGACCGCAACTCACTCTTTTTAGTTATGCCCATGTTGAGGGAAAGGCCCAGAAAGAGCTTAAATTCAGAAACCGTAATTGGTCTCCAATCTCTGGCAAGGGAGTACTGGGGAATAGTGGCGATGTGTTGACCAGCGTACAAATTGCTTTGGTCCACAATAGATCTATAGAGATCTTCGGTGAAAAACAGCGAATAAAAATCAAGTGACGTAAAATCACCTGAATGGCGGGTTGGCCAGTGAATGGGGGAAGTACGGGTGCTGCAGAAGTGGTGGGTTCCCAATTAGGATTGTGAATGCAGCAGGAAGGGCACTATGGGCACGACGGCCCTGTGTTCATCTTCTTAGTGGCAGCGGGACACTACTTGTGCTTGCCACCTTACCAACTTTTGCACTTATGGGACTCGCCACGTCACCACGTGATACTGCAGTGCTGGATTGACTACGACCAGGGTGTACTAGGCCGCTGGTGCTTGCCAGTTCACCAGAAGGAATAGCGGCGCTAGTACTGCTCTGCTCCATACGAGGGACCTGTGGTTCTTGCACATTAACGACAGAAGAAGTTTGGGGTCTGGTACGCCTGACCTTGGCAGGGACCACAACTCCGTCGACAGAGCTATCTGTCATGGAGCCGCTGTCCTCTACAGGATCATATTCTGAGCCTGATTCTGACAGATGAGTGACTTTCTCTTCACTATTTGTCATGCTCAGAAACGTGTAGGCCTCTTCACTAGTGTACCTTCGATTTGCCATTTTGGGCTCTAAATTTAGTGGTACAATAGTGAGATTCACAGGTAAAAAAGCTCCTGACTGTTAGCGACTGTATCAAAACGCTACCAAAAAAACTGTTAGGGGGTGATCAAGGGATTAAACCTTTATTAAGGGGGTTAGGGGGGTACCCTAGACCTAAAGGGGCCTACCACTAACTGCCCTACCACTTATAACTGTCACAAATGACACCAATGCAGTATACAGTAAAAAAAAAAAACTGCTATTGGTGTCACTGTGACAGGGGGTGCAGGGGGGTGATTGGGGGGTGAAAAGTGTGCCTAGAGTGTTCTACTGTACGTGTAGTGTTGGTGCACTTACTTGGATGTCTTCTCTCCTCTGCACCGAAACGAAAAGACCGACACGAGGAGAGACAACATCACTTCCTCTGCCGCTGTTTACATTACAGCAGCAGAGGAAGATTGTCATTCGTTGGGAACGATCGCGAGGGGGTGGCCACGAATGAGTGGCCTCCCCCTCAACACAGATCGCTCCCCTAACGATGCCGACCGCCTCGGGCACCGGGGGGCGCAATGCCCGCGGGAGGCAAATCACGTATCAGATACGTGATTTTGCCTGCCCGTGACATTCTGCCGCGGTATATCTGCGTTAGGCGGTCGGCAAGTGGTTAAGTATGTGTTTATATCTCAAAAAAAGTCTTTTTTTTGGCTGCTGTGATCCAGCTTCCTGTTAGAGGATGGCTTTCTCCATGGTCCAACTATGTAGCAACGTAGCCATCCTGTCTTGCTTGCTCCTGAGATGAATTATGGAATAAATAGTGTACATAGAGCAATATGCATGACATCAACTAACATGCACTGCTTGTTCCTAAACAAATGTAAGGGAGTGGAGAAGGCACGAGGGAGCTCATAGAAGATATTACAAGGAGAGCTTGCTATAAAATTTCCGACAACAAAATCCGTTGTCGGAAATTCCGATCGTGTGTACACAAATCCGACGCACAAAGTGCCACGCATGCTCAGAATAAATTAAGAAAGCTATTGGCTACTGCCCTGTTTATAGTCCAGACGTACGTATTTTACGTCACCGCGTTTAGAACGATGGGATTTTTCAACAACTTTGTGTGACCGTGTGTATGCAAGACAAGTTTGAGCCAACATCTGTCTGAAAAAATCCATGGATTTTGTTGTCGGAGTGTCCGATCAATGTCCAATTGTGTTGACAGGGCATTAGACATTATTTTATGAAAATCATATTACAGGGTCATTGACCACTTGCCGACCTCCCTATAGCACATTTACTGTTACAGGGCGGCCATGCTGCGTAAGATCATATATATATATATATATATATATATATATATATATATATATATATATATATATATGTGATTTTGCACTTCCGAGTATCGGTTGCAAGTACGTGCTGCTGGCGGCTTGCTCCCACTGTGATTCTACACAGCAGGAGCTGATCAGCGGGACCCACGGGCCCGATGTCTGCTGCCACCCGCTGATCATTGTGTACACTGGCAGAATGGCAGTCTGTCTATGTAAACAAGGCAGATTGTCGTTCTGTCAGTATGGAAGGCTTAGATCTTGTGTTCCTGTGTAGCACTAACCTCATTAGGAGCTGCTTTAATTTCACCAATACCAGAACTTAGAGTCCATGTTGAGCTTTGTCTCTGACAATGTAAGCACCAGTCACTTTAATACTTTTTCAATGCTTTAATAGGAAGGAACCTAAAGAAGTAGCAGGAAAGAGGTAGAAGAAGAGTTGCAGGGAGGTTCAAATACCTTTTTCCTTATATCACTGAGGACTTTAAATCTCGGGGACGAATATACCTTCAGTCCAAGATTAAATATTTGCTCACCCGGATAGGTTTCTCTCACTGACCTAGCAGCCGGAATGTAGCACGAACAAAAAGTCTCTGCCACAGACTTGAGAAGAACAGTTTAACTGTACGATCCTCTGCCACAGGACGTAGTAGTTTTAGATGAACAGCAACACAGTACCAGAACCCTTAAGCCGACCCGGCAGTACTTGTGCGATAGGTTAGATTAAGATGCGTCCTTCAATTGAGTCACCAGACCCCTCTTGAGATACCAGCATTCCGCTCGGTCCTCTCCTAAGACGGGTCCTCTTCTGGGTCTTCTCAATTGTCCAGCTTCTTCCCGCAGGACGGACAGCACAGGACCATCTCTGTAGTAGACAGACTTCTGGGCCCACTTGCACGGCTGCAGCAACGCAACCCTCCGGCCTGGAGGGCCACGAGGTAGAACTGACTCGTCACATACTTTTAGGCCAGGAGGGCCAGCAGGTGAAAGAGGAAGAAAAATGGCGTCTGCCCCTTAAGTACCCTCTCCCAGAGTGCACAGCAGCGGACCACCTCTGCCGAGTTGCCTCTGAGAAAGAAGTGCACTCAATATACTTCAGCTTGTTGCTTTCCAACACTGACCTATGGTGACAGCGACACCCACAGGCAACAGTGCGGAACTGCACGCAACACAACCAATGCTGGAACAGAGGCTAATTTAGCCCTAGATTAAATTTGAACTATGTACAGCACGGATAACCTACTAAATTTACATATAAGTGGTAGATAAGAAATCTACCAGCGCTACATACCCCCCCCACTAGAATAGACGTTGTCCTCAACGTCTGCCAAAAATAACTCCCAAGCCTGAGAGTAGGTATTTGAACCAAAAAACTTGGATAGGGAAGAAAGAAGGCAGTAAAGAAATATTACAGTTTCAAACATTAATACAACAACATATCCACATTAGTCATGTTACAAAAACCCCTCTATCTATCTAACTGTAGTCACCTCTAACAGCTTGATAGGAGATCTGGTTTTATCTGAAAAAAACAAAGTTAAACACACACAAAATAAATGTACATTAGCAGCACTGATCAATTGGGAGCAAAGCCTCACTCCCAAAAGAATGACACTTTCCTCCAGACTCATTTTTTTTAAGATGAACTAAAAGTAACTTAAAAGACCATCCCTAGCTATTTAGCAGAAGAAATCCAGTGTGGCAGAGTCTTTGGATATAGAAGTGCTGAGGTAAATGAAATCTCTTGACAACGAAGTTCTCTAAATCCTGACACTATCTGGGTATATACCCCAAAGTTCTCTTTCCTTTAGCAGAACAGAAGACAACAGTCTCTTTTGCATTATCACCAATAAAACCGGGGATCCAGTAATGTCAGTTTCTTCCCCTGTTTATCCACAGTGGTGATGAAATAAACAATGTCATCTTTTCTGGGTCTGCAAATGACCACTTTGTCAGCATAGATGTGCCAACCATAATTCTAGTGCAACAGACACCAATTAAAACATTTATCCATGGCAGCAAAATACCCAGCTTTCCGGAAAGGCTTTGGTACCGACAAATAGTCCCAAACAGCTTCACGGTACCACTGTTCTCTATTAGCCTCAATTTCCTGCATAATTTCTTGAGTAACATAAGGAAATTCCAGTCCATATTCTGTAACAACTCGCTTAGTGAGCACTCTCTGTAAACGGGCAAGTCTAGGTAAAGTTCTGTTTTTTCCCTGACCAGGAGGCACACAAGAATTTGGCGATTTGCGCACCATAGATCTGATGGGTATCGGCTCAAACTCAAGCAAACTGGAAACTTTAGACAATGTCTCTTTAGTAGTACTGTGCGGCTCCACACAAGGTGATGTCTTCCCAGAGTCCATGGTTATCCATTCTGAGAAGGTAAAAGTAGAAGCAACATCTTCACCCTGGGCCCACAATAGTTCCTGTGACATTGTCTCAAACAAATCATCATCACCGGAGAGATTTGACAAAGAATCTATCTCCGAATCTCTCAACTCTTCTGCTGGCAAAGATTTACAAAGAGTCTCAGATATGTTCCCCTTTGATCTCTCACCCGTTCCTGTTGTGGACTTCTCCGGATCCATGTACTCCTCCAGCTCTGGTTCGGGTAGTCTCTGGGGTAGGCCTCGACTACGGCCGCGGGAAGCCTTCACATATCCCACCTTCCTTGGAACAGGTGCAACGGGAATAGGTGTAGTAGAAGTAGAAACAAAAGTGATATCCGCTGATGAAGCAGTAACAGCGACATCTCCCTCAGGAACACTCACAGTAGCAGATGAGACTAAGGCCTGTTGCTCTCCAGCAGTAATGGCAGTAGTTTCCACCGTAGCGATCCCTGTAGCCCAGTCCATTCAAAAAGCACGGGGCGACATTGTAGGTTGCTCCACTGTGAATAAGTATTCTCCGCACTGCAAACATCGAACAAATGGACGGAGATGTATGGCCAGTCCTTCACACTTGTGGCAAAGCATGCCCAGCCCTTCAATACCTCCAACGGTATATAGTACGAACCGCCCCTGCAGCTTCAAACGAATGCCGGTATCCGTCAGCAGGGTTCTGGTTAGCATAGCACCCGCAGCGGTACTTGTAGGAAACATCTTGGACCCCACAGTTGACGGTATTAATGGAAACGAAGACATGGCTGCACTCTGATCCTCTCAGTACGATCACGAGGCCTCTCTTCTCCTTTGGCGCCAGACACACACACGTGTTTTACGCGATAACAAGCAGGTGAAGCTCCTCCCACTTGCTCCTCTGATCACTTAGCTCCCGGGCTTTTACTTCTCACCCGCAGCCTACGCAGTCAGAAATGTAATGCTGCAGTTTAACCCCTTCTTCTCCTGGAAAAAGTGACAAAGTCCAGAAACATCTTTTTTTTAACACAGACTCTCAGTGGAATACTTCTCAAAGTTACTTAGGGCAACGGCAAACAATCCCTGAGGAGCCCCCACATGTAGCACTAACCCCATTAGAAGCTGCTGTGTTAAATCGGGCTGTTACCGTCACCTTTTTACCTTTTAATTTCACCAATACCAGAACTTAGAGTCCATGTTGAGCTTTGTCTCTGACAATGTAGGCACCAGTCACTTTAGTACTTTTTCAGTGCTTTAATAGGAAGGAACTTAAAGAAGTAGCAGGAAAGAGGTAGAAGAAGAGTTGCAGGGAGATTCAAATACCTTTTTCTTTATATCACTGAGGACTTTTACTCGTCCCGAGATTTTAAATCTCGGACAAATATACCTTCAGTCCAAGATTAAATCTTTGCTCACCCGGATAGGTTTCTCTCACTGACCTAGCAGCCGGAATGTAGCACGAACAAAAAGTCTCTGCCACAGACTTGAGAAGAACAGTCTAACTGTACGATCCTCTGCCACAGGACGTAGTAGTTTTAGATGAACAGTAACACAGTACAAGAACCCTTAAGCCGACCTGGCAGTACTTGTGCGATAGGTTAGATTAAGATGCGTCCTTCAATTGAGTCACCAGGCCCCTCTTGAGATACCAGTGTCCTTTCCTAAGACGGGTCCTCTTCTGGGTCTTCTCAATTGTCCAGCTTCTTCCCGCAGGACAGACAGCACAGGACCATCTCCGTAGTAGTAGGCCCCAGACAGACTTCTGGGCCCACTTGCATGGCTGCAGCAACGCAACCCTCCGGCCTGGAGGGCCACGAGGTAGAACTGACTCGTCACATACCTTTAGGCCAGGAGGGCCAGCAGGTGAAAGAGGAAGAAAAAGGGTGTCTGCCCCTTAAGTACCCTCTCCCAGAGTGCACAGCAGCGGACCACCTCTGCCAAGTTGCCTCTGAGAAAGAAGAGCACTATGTACAGCACAGATAACCCACTAAATTTACATATAAGCGGTAGATAAGAAATCTACCAGCGCTTCAACTGTAAAGCAGGAACACTGATCCATGTCTTCCCCTAGTAAAAAGCACCTCCCTTACTACACTGAAACACCAGCTAGGCACACAGTTAACCCTTAGATTGCCCCTGATGTTAACCCCGTTTCAGCCAGTGTCATTAGTACAGTGACAGTGCATATTTTTAGCACTGATCACTGTATTAGTATGACTGGTTCCCCAAAAAACGTCAAAAGTGTCAGTTAGTGTGCGATTTGAATTCAATAAATAAAAATTCCATTAAAATATCCCATAGTTTGTAGACACTATGACTTTTGTAAAAACCAATCAATATACACTTTATGAGATTTTTTTATCAAAAATATGTAACAGAATACATAATAGGGTTCAGATTCCGAACTTCAGTAACGTTTGCTGGGCTCACCACAGTTGGTATTCCATGGAAGTGCTTTGTGTGTTACCAGTATTACTGTTTTGTGTTTTAATGTGGTTGTATTAACCACTTCAGTACAGGGCATTTTTACCCCCTTCCTGCCCAGGCCAATTTTCAGATTTTAGTGCTGTAACATTTTGAATGACAATTGCGCAGTCATGCGATGTGGCTCCCAAACAAAATTGACATCCTTTTTTTTCCACATAAATTGAGCTTTCTTTTGGTGGTATTTGATCACCTCTGCGGTTTTTATTTGTTGCGCTATAAACATAAATAGAGCATCAATTTTGATAAAAACACAATGGGGGTTATTTATGAAAGGCAAATCCACTTTGCACTACAAGTGCAAACTATAAGCGCAAAATGCACTTGAAATTGCACTGAAAGTGCACTTGGAAGTGCAGTTGCCTTTAAATCCGAGGGGTAGATCTGAAATGAGGGGAAGCTTTGCTGATTTTATCATCCAATCATGTGCAAGCTAAAATGCTGTTTTTTTATTCTCCTTGCATGTCCCCCTCGGATCTACAGTGACTGCGCTTCCAAGTGCACTTTCAGTGCAATTTCAAGTGCACTTTGCACTTGTAGTTTGCACTTGTAGTGCAAAGTGGACTTGCCTTTCGTAAATAACCCCCAATGTTTTTTACTTTTTGCTATAATAAATATCCCCCAAAAAATATAAAAAAACAAATTTTTTCCTCGGTTTAGGCCGATATGTATTCTTGTACATATTTTGGTAAAAAAAAAATCACAATAAGCGTATATTGATTGGTTTGCACAAAAGTTGCGTCTATGTTTGCCATTTGTTACGACCTTGAAGGTGATGAAGATACTCCTTCCTCCAGCGATGCCAAAACACATTGGCTAGATGCTGCACCTGCTTCCCTTGATGCCTGTAGATATCCTTGGGTTCAATCTCACTTGAAGATATTACAGCAGTCCCAATCTTTTGAATAAGAAGCGAAGTTGAAGTAAGGATCACTGGAGCATCGGGATCTGAAGATACTGGCACTAAAGTTCTTGCGTTCACTATGGCAGACATTTCAGCGAGAAAGGTAGACAAAGTATCATGGGTGAGTGGTAAAGACTTGTAAGTCTGCAACATGGAGTCAAGAATTCTACGTGCTACTCCAATAATTTGTTCCCAGGATCCTCCCACGTGTGAAGAATGTGGAGGATTAGACAACCAAGTACATCCATTGTTGGCCAGGTAATTGTCCAATTGTAGCTCTTTACATGCTCCAACAAAGTTGGTACCACAGTCAGATGGGTTGAGTTCAGTGGGAACATGATGCCATTGACTTGGTAGAGAGAATCTCTTAATACGTTCAACCCTGTTGCTGACGTACACATAAAATTGTTTTGTTTGGTTGTATATGTAACCAAGTACTATCTTACTGTCTGTATAGAAGGTGAAAGAATCAATTCTAGTGTCCATTTCACTTCATATGACTTCGGCAATTTCTACTGCTAGCACGGCTGCACAAAGTTCAAGTCTTGGTATGGTATGTGCAGGTTTGGGAATGAGTTTTGCCTTACCTAGGAAAAAACTACAGTGTGATTCTCCATTCATTTCAGAGGTCTTCAAATAGGCTACTGTAGCAATAGCTTCAACTGATGCATCGGAGAAAATATGAATCTCTCTCCAGTTAGCAGTTGAAGTGGAACCTGGAACATAGCAACGGGAGATCTGAAGTTTTTATAGTGACTTCATAGAATATCTCCACCTTTCCCACTTGTGTTGATTCTCACTAAGCAAAGGAGTATCCCAGTCTATGTTCTCAGTAGATAACTGCAAAATCTTACCTTGAATAGTAACTGGAGCAAGGAAACCCAGTGGGTCATAGATGCTATTCACCACCAACAGGACTCCTCTCTTAGTGAAGGATTTGTCACAAGTTGACACTTGGAAGGTGAATGTGGGTTTGTTGTGGAACATCAAACGAGACAGACTTCGCTGTGCAGGAGGCACATCTGTACCTAAATCAAGGTTTTTTAGACTAGTGGCATAGTCCTCAGAGTGAAAGGCATTTGTAAGTTCCTGGCTGTTGGATATCATTTTGTGCAGTCTAATGCCTCGTACACACGGTCGGATTTTCCGACGGAAAATGTGTGATAGGACCTTGTTGTCGGAAATTCCGACCGTGTGTAGGCTCCATCACACATTTTCTATCGGATTTTCCGACACACAAAGTTTGAGAGCAGGATATAAAATTTTCCAACAACAAAATCCGTTGTTGGAATTTCCGATTGTGTGTACACAAATCCGACGGACAAAGTGCCACGAATGCTCAGAATAAATAAAGAGATGAAAGCTATTGGCCACTGCCCCGTATATAGTCCCGATGTACGTGTTTTACGTCACCGCGTTCAGAACGATCGGATTTTCCGACAACTTTGTGTGACCGTGTGTATGCAAGACAAGTTTGAGCCAACATCTGTCAGAAAAAATCCTAGGATTTTGTTGTCGGAATGTCCGAACAAAGTCCGACCGTGTGTACGGGGCATTAGGTTTGCTACAGACAGCATCTCCTTTATTCTGGTGAGAAGATCAATTGCTTCTTTAGCGGTTGGAAA
Organism: Aquarana catesbeiana; assembly: GCF_042186555.1. Lineage (NCBI taxonomy): Eukaryota > Metazoa > Chordata > Amphibia > Anura > Ranidae > Aquarana > Aquarana catesbeiana. The sequence goes on from NC_133329.1 coordinate 50,465,106, forward strand.
AGACTTGAGTGCGTTGTCAACGTAGAAGTTCCTTTCAACAAATTTATGAGCATCAGATCCATATTCTTCTTCTCCAGTCTGAGTTGCTCTCTTTAGACTATAAGTTGCCACTGCTGGGGAAGGACTGTTACCGAAGACATGTACCTTCATTCGATAGTCTATAACTTCCTTGTTGATGTCATTGTCTTTGTGCCATAGAAACCTGAGGTAGTTTCTGTTGTCTTCTCTGATAATGAAGCAGTGAAATATCTGTTGACTGTCGGCCATTACTGCTACAGGCTCTTGTCTGAAGCGAATCAAGACTCCTATTAGACTGTTGTTCAAGTTGGGCCCCGTAAGCAGAATGTTGTTAAGAGAAACACCTTCATGCTGAGCACTGGAATCAAAGACAACTCTGCTTTGCTCTGGTTTGCGTGGGTGATACACGCCAAAGGATGGAAGGTACCAGCATTCTTCTCCCTCCTTAAATGGGGGTGCAGGCTCTGCATGATCTCTGTCAAATATATTTTGCATAAAGTCCACAAAGTGCTTTTGCATCTCTGGTTTCCTGCTTAAGTTTCGCTTTAAGGAGGAGAATCTACTGATGGCTTGCTGCAAGTTGTTGGGCAATTTCTCTCTTGGGAGACGAAAAGGTAGGGGTGCTACCCAGTTATTGGAGTCGTCTTGGAAGAACTCATTGTCCATTACCTTGATGAATTCTTTGTCTTTCATTGAAGGAGACAGTATGTCATCTACACTGGTTGCATTAAACACTGTAGAGTCAAAGTCGTCATCGTGGCAGGAGAAAGGGCTTGTGTTAATTGAGATACCGTGTTGCCATTCGTGGCTGACTTTCTTCTCTTTCACCCAGTAGTGTTGTGGGCATGGCTCAAAGTAAGTGTTTCGGCCATTTGGCAGAACATTTTTCTTGAATGACAAAATGTTGGTAGGTCTCTTCATTTTTCCTATACAGACATTGCCTATGATGACCCAACCTAGATCCATACGCTGGGCAAATGGGGCATCTGGGGGTCCACTGACTTGTCTGTGTACCTTGTGAACTCTTAGGATGTCTCTTCCTAACAGAAGAAGGATTTGAGCATCTTTGTCAAGCGGCGGTATCTCATTTACTATTACCTTCAGGTGAGGGTGGTGGAAAGCAGCAGCCAGAGTAAGGATTTCTTCCCTGTTAGCAGGTATCTGATTGCACTCAACAAGTGTAGGTAGGGGTATTTGCAAGTTACCTTTGAGAGAAGATACCATAAGTCCATGAGCCCTTCTTCCAGAAACCTTTATAGTTCCACTACAGGTACCCAAGGTGTAAGGATGAGCTTCGGCTTTTATTTCAAATAGATTAAACAGTTCTGATTTTGCAAGTGATCTATTGCTCTGATCGTCTAAGATAGCACACGCCTTTAGAGTCTTTTCTGGTTGATCCTTGTGGTATATTTTCACCAAGCATATTTTAGCACAGGACTTATCACAGCCGTCTTCTCCACAAACTTCAGTGCAGGATGCAGAAATGATGGTACATTTAGGCACATGGTCTGTATTCTACCCGCCATGCGTTAATCTGGGAGGAGAGTTAGCAGGTTGTGCGGATCTGGGCTCAAGCGGATGGAGGGCTTGCACATGTTCTTCAGAGCCACACTCTATGCACTTGATGGACACATTACAGTCCTTTGAAAAATGTTCTGTTGAAGCACAGCACCTGAAACATACCCTAAATGTCTTTAAAAGCTCCTTACGCCCTTCAAGAGGCTTTTTCCTAAAAGCCAATACATTTTTTGAGGGTGTGTGGCTTCTTGTGAATGGGACATTCTCTGTTAGGGTTTTCAATATTCCCACTCTGTTTGTTCGTGGCTACAACTGTGGTAGTATATATACAATAATTCTGCGCTACCAAAAAGAAAGGAAAGCAGCTAACACAACCAACAAATGTAAAAAACAGACAAGAAAACAAGATGAGTGTAGCGCTAAGGGGGGGGGGATAAAAGTATATATGGCCTAAGAACTGGCAGTTCAAAGTTCAAATGCTGACAAAAACATCTTTGGAGAGAATTTGAAAGATGAAATGTAAAGTCCTCTGGAACAAATTTCAACCGCGGTACAAATCCTCTGTGAAGAGAGCCCACACACCACCAATGATAATAAGGAGGCTTACCAGACTTGATGGACCCGACAAGGCGTACGCCAGGTGGGGTCAAACAGGCTTGGGTGGTGCTGGGCTAGAACGGATGCTGAAGAGCAGGGATGGTGGAATGACTTCCACGTGACTGTGTTCCTCGGACGTAGTCGGGCTCAGAGGTCGTGGCACTCGAATCCGTGTTGGAATGAATAGAGGAAGGAAAGGATGGGCCAAATAGTGTATTATTGAATAAAAAAATGTATTAAAGTAATAGTATACACTTACATGGGGAGTGTCTAAAAAACAGCGCTGTGAAGAAATGGCGACAGTGGGGTCCTACCCGACGCGTTTCGTCTGCATAGACGTTATCTGGGGGGATCCCCCCACTGTAGCCACCAGAATATATATAAAGAAACCATAAAAAATTATGCAAAGCAGCTCCACGGACGCGCAAAACGTCACTTCCGGTATCGGAGGAAGATGGCCGAACGCCGGCCGCCATGCGTTCCACGCCTCATAGTGAAGGGCGCCGGAAGTGAAGCAAAATTAAATAAGGAGAAATGAAGTGAGGTACAAAGCCTCTATGTGGTTGATATGAGAAAACCTTATCCCTGGTCTCGAATAGGAGTGTGTACGTGGATCTCAGTGAAGTGATACAAAGGATGTGATGTGCGCGCGCACCGAGAAGATTTGTGGTGTACTGCGCATGTGTCGGAAAAACGGACGACGGAATGACGTCAAAAAGTCTGAGCGGCGTACGAGGAAGTGCATAGGTGCGTGCATAATGCAGGCCTCCGAAGGGGGCGGGCAAGATGCAAATGCCTGTGTAGCCATGGTGACAAGCCAAGGCCCCGGGAACGCCGAGAAGACGTCCAAATATAAGACCATGTAGGAAATGACACAAGCCGTGATAACAGGCCATAACCCCATCAATACATAGGGGGAGATAACGTGATGTGTGAATGCCAATGTATTAATGCAATGACATCTGCTGTAAGTGTCTTAATTTGTGCATTCCAGTGTTGCTAAAAAACAATATGTAAACAAAAAAGAAAGTGTACAGGTCAAAAGATGTGATGTCAATAATGGTATGAGATAAAATGTTAAATGACATAAAGGGACATGGATTCTCATAGGGAAAGAAACCAAAGGGCTAATTTATGAAGGGGGTTAGAATGTTGTAACCGTCAATAAAAATACACACTCTTGGAGCTGGTTTACATATAAAAATGACATATAACTATCACAAGTATGTAAAAGGCATCATCTGTATGTGTAACATACACAAAACTAGATGATGTTCTTATAAGAAAATTAAAATGACCATTCATATATACAAGGTATTGTGATTAGAATCAGGAGAACAAAAAAGGTGAACAAAAAAAAAAAGAAGATGCAGTATACATGAGGATATATATACGGATTAAATAAATAAAACTTAATAAAAAAGTGTAAAGGATTATTTATGATAAGGAAAGGGAACATCTGTGAAAGGGGCAAAATGGAAAATATGATGTCAACCTCAGGCTCTGTTAATAAAGGCGTTGACATCAACTTCAACGTTCATGCCTAATGGGTGGAGTGTGCGGAGCTCATGGATCCAGTAAGTCTCCAAACGAGACACACCCCTGGTCATGGCCCCACCCCTCCAAGGAGGGACATATCTGTCGATGACCACGAATTGTGTGCCTTCAATCACACGATTGTGTTATAACTTATAGTGGCGAGGGACAGTATGTTTAGTGTCACCCCCTTTAATAAGTGCAATGTGTTCCGCCACTCTTATGGCAAAGGAACGAATGGTACGGCCCACATATTGTTTACCGCAGTGACAGGTAATCAGGTACACAATATAACTGGTGGTACAAGTGCAAAATCGTCTGATTGAGTATGTCCTGTGGGTAACTGATGACCTGAATGATACCGTCTTTCTACCTATGCCTGAATTATGCTGGCAAACAGTACATCTCCTACAAGAGTAAAATCCATCCATCTCATAGAAGAGGGGTTGGCGTATAGGAGGGTTGATGATGTTTGGGGCGATCTTGCTCTGCAGGGTTGGGGCTCCCTTAAAGATAACTCTGGCCTTATCAGGTAGCACATTGCCCAAAATGCGGTCATTTCTGAGGATGTCCCAATGTTTGGTAAGGATGGCTTTGATGCATCTGTGTTGGTTGGAAAAGGAGGTCAATAAGGACCACCTAAATGCGTCCTCTGGTTCTCTCATGGGCCTATCTTCCAGAAGGGATTCCCTATTGGTTGCAAGGGCATGTTGGTATTCACGGTCAACAAGACAGGGGTCGTAATCCTTATCTATAAACTTGGCCTTAAGAAGTGCCGATTGTGATGTAAAGGAGTCGGTGGTTGAGCAGTTTCTTCTTAATCTAAGAAATTGGCTCCGCGGTACCGAATCAAGCCAAGTGGTGACAGCTGTCAGGTGGTATGAAGCTATTCCGGTCTGTGGCTTTGAAGTGTGTCTTGAACTGAAAAACACCATCATTTAACTCTATCTCCAGGTCCAAGAAATTGATTTTATGGTTGCTAGCTGTATGGGATAGGGAGATGCCACGGTCGTTGTTATTCAAGCGTTCAAAGAATGAATCCAACGCCTCGGCACTACCCTTCCATAGGAGGAGGATGTCGTCAATATACCGGGCCCAAACAATCAGGGATGGATCCCTGTTGGTATAGAGGACATCCTCCTCCCACTTCGCCATAAATAGATTGGCGAGGCTAGGGGCGAACTTAGCTGTGGTAGGAGTGGGAAGGATGTCAGTCTTTTTCACGAATACTGGTCCTACGGTTTCTATAGTTCCCTTGAAGACTGGTACTCTAATGCCGCGTACACACGATCGGAATTCTCGTCGGAAAAGCCTTGGTATGTTTTTTCCGACGGAGTTCTGATGGGATTCCGCTCAAGCTTGTGTTGCCTACACACGATCACACCAAATTCTGACTGTAAAGAACGCGGTGACGTACAACACTATGACGAGCCCCGAAAATAAAGTTCAATGCTTCCGAGCATGCGTCAAATTGTTTCCGAGCATGAGTAGGAATTTGGCGCGTCGGAATTGCTACAGACGATCAGAATTTCCGATAGAAACTATTTCCGTAGGAAAAATTGAGAACATGCTCTCAAAATTTTGCTGGCGGAAATTCGGCCAGAAAAATTCCGATGGAGCATACACACGGTCGCATTTTCCGATGAAAAGCTCTTATCAGTCTTTTGCTGGCTGAAATTCCGATTGTGTGTATGCGGCATAAGGAAAGGGTGAGAAGAGACTGTACGCACCGTAGGAAAAACTTGGATCGTTCTTGGTCTCTGCAATTTTCCTGATGAATTCGCAGAAGAAAGAGAATGGAGGGAAGGAAACCTTGTTCTCTTTTTTGTATGATGACCCTAGTGCAGACCATTTCTCTTGCAAACGGAGCTTGGAGACGATTGGGTTTACCCCTCTTGCAGTGTCAAGGTAACTGAGTCCAGGTAGTTTTCGGTCTGCCTTGGCTAGCTGAAGCTCAAGGAGAAGGTCACTCAGTCTCTGGAACTCCTTGTTCTTACCAGATATCTTTTGGAAACTTTCCAGATGCATGAACAAAGCATTTTCTATAGCTTCTGGACTGCCATAACTTTGCTCTAATCGATTCCAATGCTGCTGTGAGGCCTGCTGTTGGATTGTTCATGAAAACCGATCTTAACGGCTTAACACATGCAGCAGATAGAGGACCAAGCCATCTGATCAGCAGATCCAATTCTTCAGCAGCTGTAATGCCAAGATCACTGATTGCAGTTCTGAAAGCACATTTCCAACTTCTGTAGTTCTCAGGTTGGTCATCAAAACTTGTACAGTAGGTGACCGCGATATTGTGTCAATCTCGCCGCACTTCTCGGCGAGATTTGACACCTACGAGCCCCGTCGCAGGAGCCAGCGCCTCCCGCGATGAGTGACAGGCAGCGCTGACAGCTGTCTGGTATGAATCCTGAGGCGGGAACACCGCGCCAAATTTTCAATGAAAAAACCGGCGTGGGTTCCCCCCTCGGAGGCATACCAGGCCCTTGGGTCTGGCATGGATTGTAAGGGGAACCCCCTATGCCGAAAAAATCGGCGTGGGGGTCCCCCCCAAATCCATACCAGACCCTTATCCGAGCACGCAGCCCGGCCGGCCAGGAAAGGGGGTGGGGACGAGCGAGCGCCCCCCCCCCTCCTGAGCCGTACCAGGCCGCATGCCCTCAACATGGGGGGGTGGGTGCCTTGGGGGAGGGGGGCGCCCTGCGGCCCCCCCACCCCAAAGCACCTTGTCCCCATGTTGATGAGGACAAGGGCCTCTTCCCGACAACCCTGGCCGTTGGTTGTCGGGGTCTGCGGGCGGGGGGCTTATCGGAATCCGGGAGCCCCCCTTAATAAGGGGGCCCCCAGATGCCGGCCCCCCACCCTGTGTGAATGAGTTTGGGGTACATGGTACCCCTACCCATTCACCTAGGGGAAAGTGTCAATAGAAAAAAAAACACACTACACAGGTTTTAAGAGTCATTTATTAGTCAGCTCCGGGGGTCTTCTTCCGACTTCGGGGGTCTCCTTCCGACTTCTCCCGCTGTCCGGCCTCTTCTCCCGGGCCCCGCCGCTATCTTCTTCCAGCTCTATTGCCAGCGAGGGGCCCGGTCTGCTGCCGCTGTCTCGCCGCCGCTGTCCGGCCTCTTCTCCCGGTGTTCGGCCTCTTCTCCCGGGCCCCGCCGCTATCTTCTTCCAGCTCTATTGCTAGCGAGGGGCCCGGTCTGCTGCCGCTGTCTTGTCGCCGCTGTCTTGTCGCCGCTGTCTCGCCGCCGCTGTCTTGTCGCCGCTGTCTCGCCGCCGCTGTCTCTTCTTTTCTTCTTCCCCGATGTTGACACGACGCTCTCTCCGGCTCGAATGCTGTGTGCGAGCTGCGGAGCCATTTATATAGGCGGTAACCCCACCCCCTTACGACGTCATGGTCCCAGCATGCGCAGGGACTCTGGCGTCATAAGTGGGCGTGGCCCCAGAGTCCCTGCGCATGCTGGGACCATGACGTCGTAAGGGGGTGGGGTTACCGCCTATATAAATGGCTCCGCAGCTCGCACACAGCATTCGAGCCGGAGAGAGCGTCGTGTCAACATCGGGGAAGAAGAAAAGAAGAGACAGCGGCGACAAGACAGCGGCGGCGAGACAGCGGCGACAAGACAGCGGCAGCAGACCGGGCCCCTCGCTAGCAATAGAGCTGGAAGAAGATAGCGGCGGGGCCCGGGAGAAGAGGCCGAACACCGGGAGAAGAGGCCGGACAGCGGCGGCGAGACAGCGGCAGCAGACCGGGCCCCTCGCTGGCAATAGAGCTGGAAGAAGATAGCGGCGGGGCCCGGGAGAAGAGGCCGGACAGCGGGAGAAGTCGGAAGGAGACCCCCGAAGTCGGAAGAAGACCCCCGGAGCTGACTAATAAATGACTCTTAAAACCTGTGTAGTGTGTTTTTTTTTCTATTGACACTTTCCCCTAGGTGAATGGGTAGGGGTACCATGTACCCCAAACTCATTCACACAGGGTGGGGGGCCGGCATCTGGGGGCCCCCTTATTAAGGGGGGCTCCCGGATTCCGATAAGCCCCCCGCCCGCAGACCCAGACAACCAACGGCCAGGGTTGTCGGGAAGAGGCCCTTGTCCTCATCAACATGGGGACAAGGTGCTTTGGGGTGGGGGGGCCGCAGGGCGCCCCCCTCCCCCAAGGCACCCACCCCCCCATGTTGAGGGCATGCGGCCTGGTACGGCTCAGGAGGGGGGGGGGGCGCTCGCTCGTCCCCACCCCCTTTCCTGGCCGGCCGGGCTGCGTGCTCGGATAAGGGTCTGGTATGGATTTGGGGGGGACCCCCACGCCGATTTTTTCGGCATAGGGGGTTCCCCTTACAATCCATGCCAGACCCAAGGGCCTGGTATGCCTCCGAGGGGGGAACCCACGCCGTTTTTTTCATTGAAAATTTGGCGCGGTGTTCCCGCCTCAGGATTCATACCAGACAGCTGTCAGCGCTGCCTGTCACTCATCGCGGGAGGAAGACAAAGTTTTCCTTTCCCGATGAGCGAGCCAGCGCGACATTCACAGTACCCTGTCCCCGAGAACCAGCGCGATGCTATCGCGCTGGAAACACAATCTCGCGGTCAGGTACTGTAAGACCAGTCTTTGTGAGCTCTCTGCGAAGTATGTACCTCACAAACTCTGCTGTCTCAGTTGTCTCTGCCTTTATGCGAGATACTGTTGGCTGAATGGTGCTGATTGCGCTATCTTTGGCATTGTTGTTAAAGGACACAGGGAAATATGGTGCAGCAGATGCATTCAGGTGAGTTGCTTGCTTGAAGTCAGTTGTTCCAATGGTATGTTGATTCAAGGCTGTACCGATACTGATGCTTCGTGACGTAAGAAGGAAGGTTAGGTAGGCAGGCAGGAAATGCACTGGAGTGATTTTGCGTGCAGGAAGTTGCTGGAACCTCTACGACTTGAATCTGTGAAGGACTCTCTATGTTGTCAGGAGCATTGGAGACGACTGAGTGTACACTGCAGTGGCTTAGGACATAGTCTTTAGTGTGTTTGAGGGGATCTTCCATATCTGCTAGGTTTAGGTTGATGCTGTCTTTCGCACTTGCACCTTCGTCTGCACTGATAGCTTGCTCTAGGACCCTTAGCTTTGCCATAGCTGCGTCATGTTTACACTGTTCGTTTAAGGTTTCAATTGTTGCTCTTTGACGTGCTGTCTGAGCTTCTGACTCTGCTCTTTTCTGCATATGCGACCTGCACCTTGCTGGCTTCCACTTTAGCGTGGGCACTAATAAGTCACTCACTGAGTGTTGAATATCTTAAACTATGGAATCTAGAAGACTTTTTAGAACGTCTGGTGGAAACAGATCTGTGAGATGCAGTGTCCTGTAGCAGCCTTATGTTTGCTTCTGCCTTTAATTTGGTTTGCTGGATAAAACTGTCTCTTTCTAGATTAAGAACCTTAAAGCTCTTTAATTCCTCCAGTGAACCTTCCGTGTTCATACTTTGTAAGACATTAATGAACTTGTTACTGGTAAACTGATAGAGCTTATATGAGGCAGAAAGTTGTTTAATGGTGCCCTCTAGTGTCAGTAGTTCACATTCAGCAGACACTGTATTAGATTCAGAAACATTCTTCTCCCAAAATAATTTCAAGCTATTCGACAATTCAGTTATTAAAGCTTTATAATTCTCCATTACTTTCCAAGTAGGTTTGACTGAGCGTTTGAGTAAGTCAGTTGGCTCAGGGTCTTGTGCTGGGGTTGCTGTGAGTTCACATTCAGAGTCATGGTAACTCATGGCAGATGACTGAGTTATAAGCAGGCAGGATTTGTGTGCTGTAATATGACACCATGCAGCCTGGACTCAGGTTATGAGGCTTCCACCTTCTGCTCTCTTATTCTTTCTTGCAACAAGGGCAGTAAATCTTGTCTGTATCAGTACTGACATGCTGAAATCTTGTAATTTAGGCTGTGAAACTCCTTTTTCTACTGTTTTGACTCAACTACAAGGCCATAAACTTTATCTTCAGCTTCATATAGCGCTTACAAGACCTGGTGTTCTATTTATCCCTTGCATCAATTCAGACAGCTTAACTCAATGAATAAACTCACTGTTAGAGAGACAGACGATGAATCCTTTTGAATGTTCCGTTTAATCATGGATATTCATAGGTAGAAAAACGTTGGTGTTGTAAGCCACGTGGAAAGCTGTTACAGCATGGTACTATACTGAGCAAATGAGTGAGAGACAGGAATTGGAGGGGAATATACAGAACTATGGTGGGAGAGAGAGTTCAGCTAGACAGAAGGGAACAGAGCTTAAAGACACAGGGCAATAATAAATCACATAGCGTAACACAACAATTTCTAAATTAGTACATCATGAAAAAGCTGCTTTTTTTTTATTTTGATTGCATCTGTGCAGTGCCGGGACAACGTCATCTAGAGACCAGGACAAACATGCCAAACTGCTCCCCCCACCCATGATGTATGAGCATTATGTGTCAGCGAGCTCCCCCCCCCCTCGAAAACAAAATTGAACAGTAATCTGCATGCCTACCCTCTAAACATAAATTCCCTTTCCTCCCAGTACAAATCCGTGCCCCCTGCAGAAATCCCCTCTCAGCACAAATGTTTCCTCCAAACAAATCACCCCTTCTGGCACAAATCCTCTATCCTGAAAATCCCACATACTTTCTCTCTGTGTACACCCCCCCACTCCAAATCTCCCCTCCCAGCACAAGTTCCATCCAAACCCTTCTCCTAACACAAATCATCCACCTTCCCAAATTTCCCCTCCTAGCCCACATACCCCTCAATAATCCCTACTAGCACAAATCCCCCCCCAAAAAAAATCCCCCCCTAACACAATCCTCCTCCCCTCTACCATATCACCTCTCCTAGCACAAACCCCCCAAATCCCCCCTCCTAACACAAATCCCCCTAAATCACCATGCCTGGCACCTCCCTCCCCACAAAAATTGCCCCCTAGAATACCCCCTGCTGCCCCTCAAATTCCCCCTCCCAACACAAATCTCCTCACAGCGCCCCCAACTTCACATGATACCACAGTGCCCAGCACAGCTACCCCTCCTGCCCAACCCTTGTCCCGGTCCTGCATCTGTGTTTTGAAAATAAAAAATGTATCTAAATATGTGAATGCAATGACTGTCAGTGGAGGGAAAGTGCATTTGTGCAGTGACTATCATTGGAGAAGTGGGCAGATGCAGTGGCCATCAGTGGGGAAGTGGGCAGATGCAGTGGCCATCAGTGGGGAAGTGGGCAGATGCAGTGGCCATCAGTGGGGAAGTGAGAGGGTACAGTGTCCATCAGTGGAGAAGTGGGCAGATGCAGTAGCCATCAATGGAGAAGTGGGCATATGCAGTGATCATTAGTGGGGAAGTGGGAGGGTACAGTGGCCATCAGTGGAGAAGTGGGCAGATGCAGTGGCCATCAATGGGGAAGTGAGAGGGTACAGTGTCCATCAGTGGAGAAGTGGGCAGATGCAGTAGCCATCAATGGAGAAGTGGGCATATGCAGTGATAATCAGTGGGGAAGTGGGAGGGTACAGTGGCCATCAGTGGAGAAGTGGGCAGATGCAGTGGCCATCAGTGGAGAAGTGGGCAGATGCAGTGGCCATCAGTGGAGAAGTGGAAGGGTACAGTGACCATCAGTGGAGAAGTGGGCAGATGCAGTGGCCATCAGTGGGGAAGTGGGCAGATGCAGTGGCCATCAGTGGGGAAGTAGGCAGATGCAGTGGCCATCAGTAGGGAAGTGAGAGGGTACAGTGTCCATCAGTGGAGAAGTGGGCAGATGCAGTAGCCATCAATGGAGAAGTGGGCATATGCAGTGATCATCAGTGGGGAAGTGGGAGGGTACAGTGGCCATCAGTGGAGAAGTGGGCAGATGCAGTGGCCATCAGTGGAGAAGTGGGCAGATGCAGTGGCCATCAGTGGAGAAGTGGAAGGGTACAGTGACCATCAGTGGAGAAGTGGGCAGATGCAGTGGCCATAACTGGAGAATTGGGAAGGTACAGTGACCATCAGTGGAGAAGTGGGAGGGTACAGTGATAATCTTTAGAGAGGTGGGAAGGTACTGTTACTATCAGTAGAGATATGGGTAGATGCAGTGGCCATCAGTGGAAAAGTGGGTAGATGGAGTGGCCATCAGTGGAGAAATGGGAGGGTACAGTGGCCATCTATTGAGAGGGGGCAGGTACAGTTACAGTAGAGATATGAGCAGATGCAGTGGCCATCAGTAGAGAAGTGGGAGGGTGCAGTGGCTATGAGTGTAAAAGTGGGAGGGTACAGTGAGCATCAGTGGAAAAGAGGGTGGGTGCAGTGGTCGTCAATGGAGAAGTGGGCAGGTGCTGTTTTTCCATCAGTAGAGATGTGGGCAGTTGCATTGGCCATCATTGGAGAACAAGGTGGGTGCAGTGGCTGTCAGTGGAGAAGACAGTGGTGTAATGGAGAGGAGTAATGTTGTAGTGGCAGTCAGTGCAGAAATGAGAAATAAGTGTTTTTTTATGTGTATATGAGGCAACTATTGGTAGATTATCCAATAGTACTAAGAGGAGAGTGGGCAAAAGCCCTCTGGACACAGTGCTTCCCTAACACTCTCCTCACCCTCTACATCACAACATCTAAATTCCATCTTACCCCTTCAATCACTGAGCTTCCCTGAGCTTAATGTCTATGTGATCCTTACTAGAGGCACAGAAATTAAAGTATAACTAAAGTTTTGCATGGAGTGGAGAGGAATTAGGACACTTGTCTATTTTTATTGCTGACTGTGACCTCATTAGGGTCCTTTTACGTGGACGATCGGCCCGGCAGACTCTGCTTTGCTCATCGAGGATCTAGGCGCTGATCTCCACTGAGCAGGAGGATGATAGGTCTGTCTCCGCTCACTGTGCACTCACTCTTCTGACCAGCATCCATGGCATAAAGGTCTTCGGGAAAGAGCATCAGTGTCTCGGTTTCCCAACCTTGGCCGGTATTTCAGACTGAACCGAAACTCAGAAAAGGCAGCCAACCACCGGTGACCAGTGGCATCCAGTTTGGCAGTGGACAGCAAGTAAGTCAGAGGATTATTATCTGTCTTCACCAGGAATGTGGCCCCCATATAGGTAACCCCGTAGCTTGTCTACTACAGCCCACTTGAGGACCAGGAACTCCAACTTGTGCACCGAATAATTCTTCTCAGGAGGAGTGAGGCTGCAACTCACATGGACCTCTGGGTGAAGCTTTCCTTCCGATTCCTGATATAACACTCCCCCTAGACCATCTCTGCTAGCATCCATGTGCAATTCGTAAGGTTTGGAGGGATCAGCATTAGGGATGGGCTTTATGTTCGCCAAATAGCGAACAGTTTGGGGTGTTCGCGGCAAATTCGAAAGCCACGGAACACCCTTTAAAAGTCTATGGAAGAAATCAAAATGCTAATTTTAAAGGCTTATATGCAAGTTATTGTCATAAAAAGTGTTTGGGGACCTGGGTCCTGCCCCAGGGGACATGTATCAATGCAAAAAAAAGTTTTAAAAATGCCCATTTTTTCGGGAGCAGTGATTTTAATAATGCTTAAAGTGAAACAATAAAAGTGTAATATTCCTTTAAATTTCCTACCTGGGGGGTGTCTATAGTATGCCTGTAAAGTGGCGCATGCTTCCCGTGTTTAGAACAGTCCAAGTGCAAAATAAAAAAAGGAAAAAAGTACGGTAATTTAAAAGTACTATCGCTAGCGCGGCTATAATGAATTGTCGGTCCTGGCAATACACATAAAAGTTCATTGATAAAAACGGCATGGAATTTCCCCACAGGGGAACCCCAAACCAAAAAAAAAGTGGGGGTCCCTCTAAATTCCATACCAGGCCCTTCAGGTCTAGTATGGATATTAAGGGGAACCCCGCACCATTTTTTTTTTTTAAATGGCGTGGGGTCCCCCCAAAAATCCATACCAGACTCTTATCCAAGCACGCAACCTCGCAGGCCACAGGAAAAGAGGGGGGATGAGAGAGCGCCCCCCCTGAACTGTACCAGGCCACATGCCCTCAAGATTGGGAGGGTGCTTTGGGGTAGCCCCCCAAAGCACCTTGTCCCCATGTCGATGGGGAGAAGGTCCTCATCCCCACAACCCTTGCCTGTGGTTGTGGAGGTCTGCGGGTGGGGGGCTTATCGGAATCTGGAAACCCCCTTTAACAAGGGGACCCCCAGATCCCGGCCCCCCCTGTGTGAATTGGTAATGGGGTACAAATGTACCCCTACCATTTCACAAAAAAAGTGTCAAAAATGTTAAAAAAGACAAGAGAAGGTTTTTAACAATTCCTTTATTAATTTCTTCTTCTTTCCCCTTTATTAATTTCTTCTTCTTTCCCCCGATTCTTCTTCCATCTTCTTTCTTCTGGTCTTCCTTCGGTGTTGTTCTTCTTCCTCCATCTTCTTCCCCCGCTTCTTCCTCTATCTTCCTCTGCTTCTTCCTCCGGTCTTCTCGTCCGGCATCTTCTTCTCCACTTCGTCCTCCGCACGATCCGCCTCAGTGGACGGGTGACCCCGCCCCCTCTGACAACATGGGGAAAGCCATAGGGAAGTCCCCGTGTGTCAGAGGGGGGCGGGGACACCACCCTCCGTTATATAAAAACTATCACCTCAACAGAAGCGACACACAGCGGAAGACTCCCACTGAGGCAGATCATGCGGAGGACGAAGCGGAGAAGAAGCCTAAGGAAGATGCCGGAGTAGAAGACCGAAGGAAGAAGCGGGGGAAGAAGAAGATGGAGGAAGAAGAACACCAAAGGAAGACCAGAAGAAAGAAGATGGAAGAAGAAGCGGGGAAAGAAGAAGAAATTAATAAAGGAATTGTCAAAAACCGTCTCTTGTCTTTTTTAACATTTTTGACACTTTTTTTGTGAAATGGTAGGGGTACATTTGTACCCCATTACCAATTCACACGGGGGGGGTCCCCTTGTTAAAGGGGGCTTTCAGATTCCGATAAGCCCCCCCGCCCACAGACCCCCACAACCAGCGGGCAAGGGTTGTGGGCATGAGGCCCTTCTCCCCATCAACATGGGGACAAGGTGCTTTGGGGGGGCCGCTACCCCAAAGCACCCTCCCAATGTTGGGGGCATGTGGTCTGGTATGGACCAGGAGGGGAAGGGGCTGCTCTCTCGTCCCCCCTCTTTTCCTGCGGCCTGCCAGGTTGCGTGCTCGAATATGGGTCTGGTATGGATTTTTGGGGGGACCCCATGCCATTTTTTAGAAAAAATGTTGGCGCGGGGTTCCTCTTAATATCCATACCAGACCTGAAGGGCCTGGTATGAAATTTAGGGGGACCCCATGCATTTTTTTTTATTTTGGTTCGGGGTTCCCCTGTGGGGAAATTCCATGCCGTTTTTATCAATGAACTTTTATGTGTATTGCTGGACCGACAATTCATTATAGCCGACACTAGCGTTAGTACTTTTAAATGACTTTTTTTCCTTTTAGAAATGTCATTTTGCACTCGGATTGTTCTAAACACGAGAAGCATGCGCCACTTTACAGGCATACTATAGACACCCCCCAGGTACGAAATTTACTTTCACTTTAAGCATTATTAAAATCAATGCTCCCGAAAAAACGGCCTTTTTAAACCTTTTTTTTGCATTGATACATGTCCCCTGGGGCAGGACCCAGGTCCCCAAACACTTTTTATGACAATACCATGCATATAAGCCTTTAAAATTAGCACTTTTGATTTTTCATGTTCGGGTCCCATAGACTTTAACGGTGTTCGAATGTTCGCACAAACTTTTGGTCCGTTCGCATGTTCTGGATGCGAACCGAACGGGGGGGTGTTCGGCTCATCCCTAATCAGCAAAGGCCAACACGGGTGCTTCAATAAGGCTCCCCTTCAAATGTTCAAAGGCTCTTTCACACTTCACTGTCCATTACTCTCGAATAGACTCACGGGGCTTCCTTGAACCCCTGGCATGGGTTTTCTGCGAGTTCCCATCTGTCTGCTTCTGCAATAACTTGTTCATAGGTTTTGCAATTTGTGCAAATATCTTTACAAATCTTCTATAGTAGGAGCAGAAACCCAAAAACAATTTCAGTTCAGTGACAGTGCTTGGTCAAGGCCAGGAGGTAACGACTTTCAACTTCTGCGTGTCAGTGGCTACTTCCTCGGCTGAGACTACATGTCCCAGAAATGTGACTGATGTCTGATAGAATTGTAGTGTAATCGTTGAAAGACTTTCCCCAATCGAGCTGCGTGCTCCTCTAGCATCCTGCCAAACACAATGATGTCATCCAGGTATACAAGCACCTCCTCTATCAAATTCATGTCACCCACTGTGTTTTCCATCAGTCTTTGAAAGGTGGCGGGGCTCCTGTTAATCCCTGTGACATGCGATCGAATTTAAAGATCCTAGGGCTGATGAAGGCTGTCTTTTCCCAGTCATCTGGATGAATGGGTATCTGATAGTGAAAAGAGGACTGTCCCCATGAGGGTTTTTCTAGGCAGCGGATATGGTAAAAGAATGTTACATGAGATTTAAAATTACTTAAATTTGTTTAATGACAATGTCGAGAAAATGATGACAATGGGTCATCTTCAGAGGATTTGTTCACTGTAGAAAAATGTACATATATTGGAATTCAAAGATATAGTATAGAGATAATAACAAACATCTTATTGTATAGTTACCAATCACACTGTGTGGTACAGTATCTCCTGAACCTGAGGTCCTGTCAAAAATCCCCCTTAACTAGATCCCACAGGAGTCCCTGGTCAACCGGCACACCAAAAGGGGGGAGCCCAAATCGCTCATGCATGGCTTACAAGGAGTCACACTATCGGAGCAATCCCAGGAGCCAGGGCAGGGCGCGGAGGCAAAACAACAGCACCTGCAATTGAAGTGTCGAGGAACAATACTATAAGTGCGTTATAATTAGCACATATAGGAAATTTCATAAACTCAATACGAAAATATTTGTTTGGATATAGTAGGACGTACAGCTAAATATCTTTAAGGAGCAAGCTGCTTATGAATGTTATAGTTTCAATAAAGGTAATGATGATAATTATAAATGATAAGAACGTTTGTAACAATTGTTACATGAATTGAGAAAGTTGATTGTAGTACCAAAGGAGGGTTGGAAATTGACTGCTGTGAGTATGAAGTGGGAGTAAATTAGGAAAGGTGTGCGTGACAGCATGGTGACAGTGTGGGGAGAATGAAAGAAGTTGCAATAAAGCAGATGACGAAGTGGACTGGGAGTGGAAAGACAGAAAATTCCAATGGATAGGACTGAAAATGGATGAGTGTGGTGTGTGGAGGGAACCAAAAAACGTGAGGAAAGGGGGGGGGGGAAGAAAAAAACCTCCTAGAAGGCCCCCAGCCGATCCAAGGTAAATTAAAGAATGAGTGAGTGATGGGCAAGTGAAGTTGGGTATGGAAAAGTGAACAGGGGCAGCTGGAAATCAGTGAAATATGTAGGAGATGGGTGAGAGGAAACAGTAACAAGTAGTGAGGACAAAAAAAAAAAAAATATATATATATATATATATATATATATATGATGTGAAACAAAATGAATGAAACAACTCAAAGCAAAGCCAAACCAAGGACATGGGGTATGTGAACAGACGGAGACAGAGCATGATAAGGGTGACAGTGTGCTATCATCAACAACGTGATGAGGTGAAATAGAGCCAATTTTCCGTCAATAATTCTAAAGAATCTTCCAACATTAGAGGGAAATTCTTGATATGAAGATTCCAGAATAATGAATTTACTAATGAGGGCAAATGAAACCGACAAATCCATAATATAAGAATAATCAGGAATGTAATGAAGTGGCATAAGGAAGTGGACCCACAGCGTGAGCCATGCACTGCGGGATCAAACCTGTCTATTGTGACCTATCTGCAGGATGCTCACGGATAAAGGCCGTCCTGATGGAAAACCCAGGGTCAACTGAGGATCCCTTGAGTATTCCATCAATTTGCGTTCCAGAGGACGGTAATCCTGGTACCACCGTCATCTTCGTCGTAAGTACGTGGCGTTGTGACGTCATGCACACAGACGAAGCATCATGTGCGTGCGGGCATTGTAACGCTGTCCGGAAGTGATCCAGAACACCGCTGGCAGGGACAGTACACCCCAGGTGGTCCCGCCACCTAGTGGGTGAAAAAAGGGAAGCACAGGGTCCTATGCCTCCCCACCCTGCCAGGAAGACAAGGACAAGCTAGGGTGGAAGGTGGATCGGCCGGCCAGAGAATCCAAGATGGGACCCAGAGAGGAGAGAAAGAACAGATGATACATAAAGAGACATATACAGTGTTGGGTGACAAGCTCTGTCATAGAATAATAAATTATAAATTATTGCATAAACGGTAAAAAAGAACAGTTAATGAATAATTTCATATAAGGAAAATCTTTCAGAGCCGTAAGATGTTGTGGTGCAAGTCAAGTGTCTACAGTCTGTCTCCATTAGCGATAACTGAATTAGCATCAGTGACGATCTTTAAATTCTTAAAGAAGGGCTAATATATCATTCAATTTCATGTCATAGGAGTTGTCTTTATAGCAGGGGATTAGCCATCCTAGCAGGTAGTGTATCCTGCATCAGGATGGCCCAAGGGGGAAGGGGTGTTTAGCCACCCAAAATGTACTGTAGAAGGGGAAGACACTTATAGGAGAAAAGAGGAATGCAGCATTCCTCTTTTCTCCTATAAGTGTCTTCCCCTTCTTGGGTATCTGATAGTATCCACTCTTCAGATCCAGGACACTGAACCATATAGCTCCTGAGAGGCATTGCAGGGCCTCTTCTATACGAGGAGCCTTCCGTTCAAAGTTCTGTAGTCAAGAGGGACACATTTTTCTTTAGCTCTTCTACAATGGGGGAAGCATAAGGGCTCCTGGGATTCTCTAATAACTCCTGACTTCTTCAATTCAGCCAACTGCTCCCTAAGGTCTTCCAGGTCACACAAAGGGATTTGTCTAGCTCTTTCTCTGAAAGGCTTGTCTTCACTCAGCCGAATTTGGTGTTTTGCACTCTTGGCACAACCCACATCAAAGTCATCCTTGAAGAACATCTTCTCCCATTGAGCTAGCTGAGCTTTGATCTTCTCTTCCCATTTGGGGGACAAATTAGGGCACTGGGCAGTAGTCTCTCCCCCATTTCCCTTCCAAATTAAGTCATCCCCCGTCACTGGGATAGCAGCACTCACTTTCCCAATCACCATACAAGGCTTTAGGCTGATTGGATAACTGGTGACATTTCTTACACTGAGAGGAATTCTTCCCCCACTACTCAATAAGGCCCTAGTGGGCACAATTTATGGAACCAGTTCTATAAGGCTATCCTCCTCCAAGGGATCAGCTTCCACCACCACATAGGGACCCGGTTGATCCCATGATAGTTTAACAGTGACTTTCATGCAGGTTCTTTTACCAGGCTGCAATACTTTTTCCTATGTTTCCAATCGCCACAGTCTTCCTACTCCCTCGATTGGGGCCTTCTTTTCTTGTAAAACACGCTGAAAAGCTTGCCGCAACTGAGGATGGATCTTCCCTACCGGAGCAGGCAAGGTGAGGGAAGAGGTAACAGACAACTTTTGTTTCTTTCTGTTCTTTAAAACTTTCTTAGCTCTGGAGTGCGATTTTTTTTTTTTCCCAGGACTCTAAACTAGCTCCTTCACTGAGGTCCCCTGAAGTTTTCCACCAGCTTTTGGAAGAGCACCTTCTGTAAGGCTTTTAAAACTTCCGTGAGCAATTGTGGGCTGATTCCAGCTTTGGGGCACTTGGCCTGAAAGTGTCCAACTTCTCCACATACACAACATCTCTTTTCTCACACTCTGGGAGCTTTAGCCCTCCTTGGTGAAATCCTTGTTCTTGAGCCTTTGCTTGAGTTTCCATTACTCGCATTAGAGCATGATACATCTGAGTTTGGGCTCAAGCTACTTGGGTCATTAGTTCAGCTGGTCCGAGTTCTCCCACTGGCTTGTTAGTAAAGTATCACGAATGGCCAGCTTAGTCCCCACATGAAAGCTGTGAATGACATTAATATATATTAACTGAATAAAGTAAAAAGTAAAACAAAAAAGAGAAAAGGAGTGACATAAATTAAATAAAACCTGAGGGGAAGGCATGTCAGTCTCTCTTTCCTTTCCTTATTTCACCCCTTCTAACTGCACTCACGGTGCAAAAGAGGTCAAAAAGAGCCGTATGTATAAAAATCTAATTTAAAACAGGAAGAATACCTCTGAAGTGAAAAAATAAAAATAAAAGATGAACAGATTCTCACCTACCACGTTCATAATTGTAAATGTGTATGAGCATGGGCGGGCTCATCTTGAGCCTGTCACAGGCTATTATATGTGACACAAAACAACATTTTTTGGTCTCAGACTATAAGAAAATACTAGATAATGACTTTGAAGAAGTCTGTATAATTCCCTAGCCGCATAAATAAAACTTAAAAGTTACTGATAAAACAGTTAAGATCCAGCTCTATATTTAACCCTTTTGGCTGAAGACTTTTCAAGAGAAAGATCCACTTTGTCTCTCTCTGTGACAAATACCTAACCCGGTTTGACCCCCTCCATGTTGGGAAGACCTGATCAATTCCACAGAACTGCAATTCAGTCGGATCCTGACCATGTTTCTCTTTAAAATGTAACGAAATACTGTGAAATTTAAAACCATTCTTTATGTTGGTTATATGTTCAGCTATGCGGACTTTAAGGTCCTTCCAACATAATATAATCCACATGGGCACCAGAGTAAGTAAACCACGAACGACGAGTTGCAGGTGATAAACTTGTCGATGTAGAATTTTTCCTGGTCTACATTTGTTATGCTGGTTACCCCTCTGTTGACTACATCCACAGTCCTGCAGTAGATGCATTTTCTGCAGGAGAAAAAACCATCATAGCTTATTGATGGACCTGATCTATTTGGTGGATCCAAGATCTTTTTTACTATCTGGTCACCAAAATTAGGTGCCCTTCTGTAAATAAACCTTGGGTTTCTGGGCAAAACATCACCCAGATGTCTGTCTCTCACAAGGATGTGCCAGTGTTTTCTGAAGATATCTTCAACCTCTCTATATTGGTAGTGGAAGTTGGAAATGAATCCCCTTTGATGTGTATCATTGGCTGGTGCATTCTCCCTCTTGGTTAGACATAATTCTCTAGGTATATTTGCTATTTCAGATATTGTTTTGTCCAATCCGATCTCATTATAACCTTTTTGTAAGAATTTTTCTTTCAAAGTGTCTGCCTGCTTGAGGTAATCTTCAAGACCCGTGCAGTTGCGTCTTACCCTCAAGAATGGGCCTTTAGGGATATTCCTAATCCAGGAGGGGTGATGGCCATTCCGAATAGATAAGTAACTGTTTCTGTCAGTGGGTTTCAAATATACTTTGGCATTTAATTTGATGCCACTCTTGGTGATGGTTAAATCCAGAAAGTTCACCTGTTTATCGCTAATTACATGGTCTAACACTACATTATACGTATTGTTATTGAGGTGTTGTAAAAATTGAGTTACCGAGTCCATAGACCCCTCCCAAATAAATAAGAGGTCATCTACGAATCTCCGATAAAGTTTTAATTGTTGCCTATTGCAGTTAAAAATCTGTCGGTCTTCCCACTCTGCCATGAAGTAAAGCGACACTGAATACTAATGAGATGAACATTTTAAATTTGGGCCTTAAATGTGCACCCAGGAAAAGTATGAATAGATTTGATGTGTATATTGATGCACACAAATTTATTCGTACTTTAAATATGAAAAAATATTTTTTGAGTCACCTCACTGTCACCTCCAATAGAACCACTATACCCACAGGCAGGGTAGATAGCGGTCTGAGGAATAAATCTATCTTTAACCCACAGATATCTAACAACCATTACATTGAGGTATTTAAAAATTTGGTATTAAAGGACATTGAAGACCTGCCCCTAAAAAACGAGTCAACCCTGACTATATAAGAGATGGAATCAAGTCTTTGGAAGAAAGATGTGATATCATAATCAGGCCAGCAGACAAGGGAGGGGGCGTCGTAGTTATGGATAAGTCCTTTTACCATAACCAATTGCTTGAACTTTTGGGGGATCAGACCACAAATGGAAAATTGCGGTCGGACCCCACCGATTTATATAAAGAGCAATTGGACCTATTGATTGAATGGGGTTTTAGATATAATGCCCTAAGTCTTAAAGAAAGGAAATACTTGAAACCAAGTGTGTGTAGAATACCAGTGATATATACATTACCTAAGGTCCATAAAAATAGTGAAAACCCACCAGCACGGCCAATTGTTAACGGCATTGGGTCAGTGACTGCTCGTCTTGGGGAATACCTTGACAAATTCCTTCAGCCTGGTGTTGTGTCAACGAGAGCATATCTTAAAGACACTACAGATGCGTTACGACTGTTGGATGGGATTACACTCAACCCGTCTGCAGAGACCTATTTAGTCACTGCAGATGTTCGGTCACTGCATACTATTATACAGCATGATGATGCCCTCCTGGCTATGAACTGGGCCTTGAGTAAGCGAGATAATGTCCCACATATTCAGAAATGTTTCCTAGGCAAGGCCCTAGATTTCTGTATGGCACATAACTACTTTTGGTATCAGGATTGTGTCTACTCTCAACAGGTTGGCGTGGCTATGGGAGCGAAATATGCCCCTAGCCTGGCCAACCTGTTCATGGCAGAGTGGGAAGACCGACAGATTTTTAACTGCAATAAGCCACAATTAAAACTTTATTGGAGATTCATAGATGACCTCTTATTTATTTGGGAGGGGTCTATGGACTCGGTAACTCAATTTTTACAACACCTCAATAACAATACGCATAATATAATGTTAGACCATGTGATTAGCGATAAACAGGTGAACTTTCTTTATTTAACCATCACCAAGAGTGGCACCAAATTAAATACCAAAGTATATTTGAAACCCACTGACAGAAACAGTTACTTATCTATTAGGAGTGGCCATCACCCCTCCTGGATTAGGAATATCCCCAAAGGCCAATTCTTGAGGGTAAGACGCAACTGCACGGGTCTTGAAGATTACCTCGAGCAGGCAGACACTTTGAAAGAAAAATTCTTACAAAAAGGTTATAATGAGATAGGATTGGACAAAACAATATCTGAAACAGCAAATATACCTAGAGAATTATGTCTAACCAAGAAGGAGAAAGCGCCAGCCAATGATACACATCAATGGGGATTCATTTCCAGCTTCCACTACTAATACAGAGAGGTTGAAGATATCTTCAGAAAACACTGGGACATGCTTGGGGGAGACAGACATCTGGGTGATGTTTTGCCCAGAAACCCAAGGTTTATTTACAGAAGGGCACCTAATTTTGGTGACCAGATAGTAAAAAAGATCTTGGATCCACCTAATAGATCAGGTCCATCAATAAGCTATGATGTTTTTTTCTCCTGCAGAAAATGCATCTGCTGCAGGACTGTGGATGTAGTCAACAGAGGGGTAACCAGCGTAACAAATGTAGACCACAAAACATTCTATATCGACAAGTTTATCACCTGCAACTTGTCGTTCATGGTTTACTTACTCTGGGGCCCATGTGGGTTATATTATGTTGGAAGAACAAAGCGACACCTTAAAGTCCGCATAGCTGAACATATATCCAACATAAAGAATGGTTTTAAATTTCACAGTGTTTCGTTACATTTTTAGAGAAACATGGTCAGGATCCGACTGGATTGCAGTTCTGTGGAATTGATCAGGTCTTCTCGACATGGAGGGGCTCAAACCGGGTTAGGGATTTGTCGCAGAGAGAGACAAAATGGATCTTTCTCTTGAAAAGTCTTCAGCTGAAAGGGTTAAATATAGAGCTGTATCTTAACTGTTTTATCAGTAACTTTTAAGTTTTATTTATGCGGTTAGGGAATTATACAGACTTCTTCGAAGTCATTATCTAGTATTTTCTTATAGTTTGAGACCAAAAAATTTTGTTTTGTGTCACATACAATAGCCTGCGACAGGCTCATGATGAGCCCACCTATATCATACACATTTACAATTATGAACGTGGTAGGTGAGAATCTGTTCATCTTTTATTTTTATTTTTATTTTTTCACTTCAGAGGTATTCTTCCTGTTTTAAATTAGATTTTTATACATACGGCTCTTTTTGACCTCTTTTGCACTGTGAGTGCAGTTAGAAGGGGTTAAATAAGGAAAGGAAAGAGAGACTGACATCAGGTCAGTCCCCTCAGGTTTTATTTAATTTATGTCACTCCTTTTCTCTTTTTCGTTTTACTTTTTACTTTATGCAGTTAATATATATTAATGTCATTCACAGCTTTCATGTGGGGGGATATGCATTACATTTCATTATTTGCTATGATTGTATGGCGTTTCATTATGTATAACTGCATGCTGCCATATAAGATATGTTTTACAACTATTATTTACCACGGGTTAGGCGGTCATTGGTGCTGCCTGTGCAATATGTACCATGGGAATGGTGCATTGAGTTCATGGGGACACGGGATGCGCGCAGGCGCTCTAACATCATTTCGGCCAGGGGTCTGTTATTATGTGGATCACGCTTGCCAGTGCACGCAGACGCTCTTTCATCACTTCCGCCAGCAATCTGGGTGATGTGAATGACGTTTGCCAGTCCTCTGAGCGGGGAATATAAGGGAGGGGTTGCCATGCCGTGCAGCCAATCCTGTAAAGAAGTCGATATGACGAAACATGTCGGAGGCGTGGCTGCACGGCAACCCAGCAACAGCGTATGACGCACTGTGATTAGTTGTGTCCGGCTGTTATTTCCTCTTAGCGCTGTGGATCCAGCGAGGGAAGGGGTGAGAGTTCTCTGGCTGCATCCCGGGTCCGCCGTGACCATTAGTGCCTATCACAAGGAGTGTCTTATTATGCTGTTTTGATGTTTTAGGAATGTGAGTACGATATTAGAAGGTTTTATTCAGTTTATTTAATAAATGTTTTAAATGTTATTACACCATTGGAGGCATTATTTTTCTTGCATGGTGACACATCTGTGCCTGCTGAGAGGCGCTGCTAAAGTAAAGAGCTCCATCTGATGTGGATCCAGTTTATCCAATCTGAG
The DNA here is from genome assembly GCF_042186555.1 of Aquarana catesbeiana. Lineage (NCBI taxonomy): Eukaryota > Metazoa > Chordata > Amphibia > Anura > Ranidae > Aquarana > Aquarana catesbeiana. The sequence continues at coordinate 50,489,849 of NC_133329.1, forward strand.
TGACCCCCTGGAGGGATGGTCATAATGCTTATATGCCGCGCATGAGAGTGCAAGGGATATCTATTTGGTGAGTGCGGCTCCATTACAGTGGAACACAATCACGATCGGTGTGGTGGAGGAGATTGCTTTATGGCAGAGGAAGATCACATTAATAATGTTTTGATTCACTTGTTCAACACATTCACTTCTTGGACTTTATGTAATAGCTTAATTGCTACACTGCACAGACTGTTTACGGTTATTTATGAAGGCTATTTATTCACGGTTTTCATCATATATATATGTATCAATAATAGCACTTTAGGTTAATGGTATATATTATACTTTAGAATTTTTTAATTTACAGCGCCTCTAAAACATTTATGTAGTCCATAGCAACACAAGCTCTCTTTCCCATTCTCAAGTAATGGATTACTTTGGCAGCAGAGCCTCGAAGGCTCTCACTGAGCCGCTGTTGTTTCACAGCCTCTGGAACACTCCATTCCTCCATAGCCTGGATGGCCTCACTCATCCAGGTCTCAAACTCATCCTCTCAGACAGGGGTTGGCAACTGCCTTCAGAAAAATCTGAGTCTCCGATAGCTCTGATATGCATTTCCGGACCCATTCTTCACTAGGCTGTCAACTAGCTGGCTCATGTCAGTGTAGAAAGAAACAGAAGGGCCACTGGCCCCAAAAGAGTCCATCCCAACGGGTCCTAGGCACTTTTCCTGGGCCCTCAAAGATGGCTGTCTCTCAACAAGCTCTTCCCCCACTTTCAGTGGGATCACCCAGGCAAACCCCTTCAGCTAGATGCACTTCTTCCTCCTGAAAACAAACCGGTATCTCTTCCTGCCACTCCAGCAGTACCCTGATTTGGTCTAGAGGGTACTCAACTTCTACATCCACAATATAGGCCCTCTGCCCTGGGGCTAAAGCTCTCACCCACTGTTGAATCTCCTTTTCCGTGCATTCACTTTCTGAGACCTCCAGAACAGTGCTTCGCTTCACTCAAGCTCCCTGGGCTCTGCCCCAAGCCGCAGAAGCTGCCTTCCACGTGGATCGCGGCTCTTGCCTAAGTTGACTAGGGCTGGTTGAAGAACAAATCCTGGACGAGCCCCCAAATGTAGCACGGTCTCCTTGAGGTCTGCTTGAATTTACCTGTTCGTCTGCATCTAGTAAAGCAATAAATCATGAATAAACGTGCCAAGTCTCTGATTTCTTTTCCTTATTGCAGCAGCGTTAAGTGTCCGATGTCATAAAACACTTTATATAAGACAAATGTTGGAGAAATAAGGAAAGTTCAAAATAAAGCTGTAGTCTGTGGGTATGTTTTTTTCGTCCCCCGGGAGGTGTTCCGGAATGCGCGCTGTGTACAGCTAGTTGTTCGCTTCCTAGTTACCTTCCGGTGCGTGGAGCGCACACGTCACTTCCGGTAGATTACGTCCCTGACGCACCGGAAGGTAACTAGAAAGCGAACAACTAGCTGTACACAGCGCGCATTCCGGAACACCTCCCGGGGGACGAAAATACAGGCACAGTGCACTTTTTTCAAATGCTCAATTGTATAGTACATCTGGTACGCATATTTTATGAAGGGGGGAGTTTTTTTCTTGCACATTAAATAAAAATCCTTAAGCAATATTACGCTATATGGTATTTTATTTTCTCCCTATGTTATACTAACCGAGAGTGTTTTGCGCCATCTGGTGGTGGAACTAAGGAGACGGAGAGTTTGAAAGATAACTACTGAAAGGCTTGTGGTTACTGGAATTGTGGTGAGTGCAATCTCACGGGGGGTGACCCCCTCACGCGGTGATCACTCTTGGTGGAAGGATTTCTACATACCCACAGACTACAGCTTTATTTTGAACTTTCCTTATTTCTCCAATATTTGTCTTATATAAAGTGTTTTATGACATCGGACACTTAGCGCTGCTGCAATAAGGAAAAGAAATCAGAGACTTGGCACGTTTATTCATGATTTATTGCTTTACTACATGTTTATTATTTAAAGTAGCTGCTTTAGTCTACTACGGCAAATTACGGAGTAGTTTTGAGGCGCAGAGTAATGTGAGGTAGAGGTGGTATATTTTCCACACATTTCTTGCATATATGTTCGTCTGCATCGCCTTGACCCTGTAAACCTTCCAACCCACATGGCGCTCTGGTTTCAGACATCTTTTTGCAGGCACCTTTAAATAACACTTCACACAAGTCAAATATGTTTATATCATCCTAGTTTTATTGGAATAAGCAAAGGGGTAAAAGTGCAAAGGGGTAATAGATCAACCGAGTTCTGGATAATAGCCCAAAACTCGGAAGAGGAATTCATCCAAACAAGACAGCTTAATAACTGGTCAACAGTATAAAAGCACAATATACATACTGTATATGTACAATGGAATACCCACTGGAGTATAACCTGTAAGGTTAGTAAAGACTTATTATATATTATATATGCTATTAAATGCAGATTTTTACCACACTAAATTGGGAAACCCAGGCCTCCCTTTTCAAGCTTTAAATCTTAATGAGAGATCAGACAGAACAGGGATAGGATATGGGCCCTTAAATAGTAACAACAGCAATGTCCAGGTTACACGCCTGATGGTCTTCACCGGCAGATGGAGCTCTTAGATTATATCCAATAAGGCACAGTAATGTGTTGGCAATCAGAATGACTTAAGTAGGCCATTAATACCCCTTGAAGGGGGACTTTACGTACAGGTGTCTATGTACAGTGTCTTATAGAAATGCAGTAAAGTGTACAGATACAGGTACATGGGCAATTTTTGCTATAGTGATCATCACTCATTATCGCTCACTAGTCATTGCTACACTTGTACATGCATGTAGTATCAAATTCATTACTCAGATTTGGGGGTATTGTGCTCCTATTATCAACTAATAGCTACTACATTCTACACTCCATTGTTCTCCATGTGTTATCAAAAAAAAAAATCCCCTGTGTGTACCCCCACCCCCCCAAAAAAAAGTCTTAAAGGCTAGATTTACGTTTTCCAGTCAATGAACCCCTGAGAACTTTAAAAAACTGTGACATTTTGTAAAATGTTCAACAATATTATTGCCATACCTGGAGACCATTTGTGTCCCCTCCGAATCCTTATGTGAAAACTCCCAGTTAGCAACCTACCTTGTTGCTAGGAGGTAAAGCCCATTGTCTTTCACTTCTGCATTTCCAACAGTGAATGTCCTACGGGTATGACAATAATATTGCAAACGCAAAAAAAAACCAATGCCATGCTTGTGCAATATATGGATAGAGCAAATAAACATTCAATAAATTATGACACTATAGTAATGAATTGGTTATGCAAAGTTTTAAGGCTATTGATTAACCACTTCAGCCCCTGAAGGATTTGCCTCCTTAATGACCAGGCCATTTTTTTTGCGATACAGCACTGCGTTGCTTTAACCTACAATTGCGCGGTCGTGCGACGCTGTACCCAAACTTGACATGCTTTTTTTCCACAAATAGATCTTTCTTTTGGTGGTATTTGCTCATGCGGTTTTTATTTTTTGCGCTATAAACAAAAAAAAAGCGACACTTTTGAAAAAATAACAATATTTTTTACTTTTTGCTATAATAAATGTCCCCCCCAAAAATGTAAAAAAAAAAACGAATTTCTTCATCAGTTTAGGCCAATATGTATTCTTCTACGTATTTTTGGTAAAAAATCACAATAAGTGTATATTGATTGGTTTGCGCAAAATTTATAGCGTCTACAAAATAGGGGATAGATTTATGGCATTTTATGGAATTTTTATTATTTAATTGTTTTTACTAGTAATAGTTGCAATCTACGATTTTTAGCAGGACTGTGACATTGTGGCGGACAGATCGGACACTTTTGACACTTTTTTTGGACCATTGACATTTATACAGCGATCAGTACTATAAAAATGCACTGATTACTGTGTAAATGTCACTGGCAGGGAAGGGGTTAACACTAGGGGGCAATCAAGGGGTTAAATGTGTTTCCTAGGTGTGTTTCTAACTGTGAGGGGATGGGTCTGACTAGAGGAGGAGCCAGATTGCTGTTGCTACGTAGTAGCAACAGACAATCTGTCTCTCCACCTCTGTCAGAATAGGGAATTGTGTGTTTACAAACACAAATCCCCGTTCTGGCTCTCCGGCCCACGATCGTGGGTGGCCAGCGGCAATCGCACCTGCCGGCCACGTGCATAGCGTCCCATGCCATGCAGCGGGCACACGCCTGCTATGGCTCTTAAAGGGAGCCGTCGTACATGTATGGCAATTCGCACAGGAGAGCCAACCTCCTGCCATATGTGTGTGAGCCGGTCGGGAAGTGGTTAAGGTTTAGGCACTGGGGAGATACAGTTCATTGAGGGAACCATGAATGTCAACATGTATTGTAACATACTGAAGCAGAACATGATCCCCTCCCTTCGGAGACTGGGCCGCAGGGCAGTATTCCAACATGATAACGACCCCAAACACACCTCCAAGACGACCACTGCCTTGCTAAAGAAGCTAAGGGTAAAGGTGATGGACTGGCCAAGCATGTCTCCAGACCTAAACCCTATTGAGCATCTATAAGAGCATCCTTAAACGGAAGGTGGAGGAGCGTAAGATCTCTAACATCCATCAGCTCTGTGATGTCGTCATGGAGGAGTAGAAGAGGACTCCAGTCGCAACCACCTGTGAAAGGTTAAGGCAGTGCTGTAAAATAATGGTAGCCACACTATATATTGACACTTTGGGCCCAATTTGGACATTTTCACTTAGGGGTGTACTCACTTTTGTTGCCAACAGTTTAGATATTATTAATGGCTGTGTGTTGAGTTATTTTGAGGGGACAGCAAATGTACACTGTTATACAAGCTGTACACTCACTACTTATACAAAAACAGTTTAACTATTAGTTAATAAAATAGAAAAGGAAAAATCACCAGGAAAATTACAATTGAATAGAGAAGGAGAATATAGAGTTAATCAGTGCTGATTAGAGAAAACTAAAGGGTTAATAAGGGGTTCAACAGAGGAACATTTAATTAGAAAAAATATATATTTATTTTTTTACTTGTCAAGGTTGCTTTAAATCTCTTCACCTGCTGTCACGTATCTTACAGAGGAGTCCGAAATGACGAGGGTGGCTTCTTGCACGGTCCCGGTCCTAGCACCCCTGGTGGTTGAGACAGGAACTGCTAGGGCAATGGAAGAGTGCAGGTGTCTGCAGGCAGGAGACTGAAGGTCGGGGATACAGGAACCTTTGTTGAGAAGATGTAAACACAGATTACCGGACTTGTTCAGTGGAAGCCAGATCGGGATCACTTGCAGAGTCAGGAACAGGCAGAAGTTGGCAACAGACTGGCAGCAGGGTACACAATCAGAAGGCAGACTCATAGTCGGGGACAGGCAGAGGTTGGCAACAGGCTGGCAGCGGGGTATGAGATCAGAAGGCAGAGCCGTGGTCATATGTCCAAACCGGGGTCGGTGCAGGGAACAGAGGCAGACAAGCATGCAGGGATGATCAGAGAGAATGGTCAGAGACAGCCGGGTTTTCAGGAACAGGATCAATCAGGCAAGGCAGCAAACAGGAACACAAGGACAAGCTAAAGACAATCCAGCACTGACACTAGGCAGACTCTCCATTTAAATAGGGCGCCGTGTGCCAGGATTTATTGGTGTGTGTGTGCGTGTGTTCGCTAACGCACACTCGCTCGTATGGGTGCGCTATTGCGCATGCTTGATCCGGACCTCACTCATTCCTGTCTAAGACTCGGCGCAGAGGAACGGGGATTGGCAGCTGGCGCACGGAAACAAGCACTTGTTATGGTGGTTCTCTGACATCTGCAAATCGAAGTTCATAGCTTTGATCTGTAGATGTAAAACACAGAAAGTTACAATTGATATAATGTTTCAATGCACTTTCTGTGATGTGGTTGTTGATAAACATTGCCAGCCTGCTTCTTTTTTTTTTTACAGCTCCTGCTGAATTGTTGGGTACTGAGACAGGGAAGGTTCCTGGCAGCAGAGCAGAAGGACTGGATGTACTAGACACTCCCTGTGTACACTGGTGACAAGTTTTTGGGCGTGTCTAGTACGCCCAAAGTCTGCAACTGGTTAAGGATTGTAAAAAAAAATGGTTAAATGTGAATAACTTTTAGGGTGATTTACCAAATTATCAAAAATTTTCTGAATGTGTTTGCATAGATAGAGACTTCTTTTATGTGAAGTTTTGGGGAAATTGGAACGTTAAACCACATTAAGCTCCCCACAAGCTTGATGTCCCTAGTTTAAATTGTGGATCATCGAAATGCATGAAATGTCTTGGGTAGGTTTGGGAAGTTGAGAACTTTGGCTGTGCAAAATTTTAAGACAATTGATCAAGGTTTAGGCACATTAAGCTACATTAAGCCATTTTGACATTAAATGTTTTAGTATGTCCCTAAAATTTGGTCCAACTTAGACCAATGTAAGTATGTAAGTTCCATACCTGGCTGATCCCAATGGAAGCTGGAGACCACTGTAGTAGGCATCGCTAGTAGAGTGATTGCTGTTGCCTTCTGGATCCAATGTGAAGTGGCTTCACTGCTACATTGTGAACACAGGAGGTCAGTTGCTCAGGACAGGTGCCATTCAAAGAACACTTTGATTTCTTAATGAATGTAAAGCATTCTCTGATTGATCAAGGTAGAGAGACAGGGCAGTGACGTCATCATCTCCACTTAATTTAATTAACCACTTAAGGACCGAAAGGATTTGCCCCAAATAAAATTAATGTCCTTTTTTCCCACAAATAGAGCTTTCTTTTGGCGGTATTTGATCACCTCTGCAGTTTTTCTTTTTTGCGCTCTAAACAAAAACAAGACTGAAAAAACAATATTTTTTATCCCAATAAAAAAAAAAAAATCTTCTTCAGTTTAGGCCCATATGTATTCTTCTACATATTTTTGGTAAAAAAAAAAAAAAAATATCGCAATAAGCGTATACTGATTGGTTTGCGCAAAAGTTATAGCATCTACAAAATAGGTGATATATTTATGGCATTTTTAACTGCTAATGGCAGTGCTTAGCGGTGTTTAGCAGGACTGCGACATTGCAGTGGACAAATCAGACACTTTTTTGGGTCCATTGACATTCATACAGCGATCAAAGATGAAAATAGCCACTGATTACTGTATGAATGTCATTGGCAGGGAAGGAGTTAAATGTGTTACCTAGGGAGTGTTTCTAACTGTGCAGGGATGGGACTGCCTGGAGGAGGAGACTGATCGCTGTTCCTAATCAGTATGAACACCAGATCTGTCTCTCATCTCCTGACAGAAAGGAGATCTGTCTGTTTACATTGACAGATCTCCGTTCTGTCTCTCTCAGGAACGATCGATGGGTGCCCGGGGGACATAGCGGCATCAGCTCCGTTGTCGCGCTGCACGCCCCCTAGAGCTCTTAAAGCAGATGAAGTACCATGACGACGATTCGCACAGGAGAGTCAACCTGCCGAAGTATAACTGCATAACTAAGTTCTCACCATCCCTGGCCAATTTGTATATGGATTGTGGGAGAGGTCCCGCATTTTTGGACCTGAAAGTCCCTGTCGAAAAGACACTGCATTTTACTGTCGATACATAGACGATCTCCCGTTCATTGTCTCCAAGCCACACATCTGTTTAGATCAATAGTTGGAGTATATGAATAATAATACTTTGAATTTAAAATTTATGGGACAACATGAACCAAAGTCTATGGAGTCTCTAGATGTTAAACTTACAGTAGACAACAATGAAATCATCTCGAATCTCTATAGAAAACCCACTGCGAGTAATACTCTTCTTCGTACAGATTCTAGCCATCCGACCATACCATCAAAAGTATTCCAGTGGGCCAATTTTTAAGGTTGAAAAGACTATGCACCAGACAAATAGATTTTGAACAGGAGGCATTACATATGTCAGTGAGATTTGAAGCTAGGGGTTATCCCAGGTCAGCTATTAATAGGGCTTTGTCCGTTGCAAATAAAACACCTCGGGCTAATTTGCTAATGGACAAACCCAGTAACTACAGTAGACGCAATAGATCAGAAAAATCCAATTTTGTTCCAACATTTTCCACTCCGTACAGTGCTGAATTTCATAAAATTAAGAAAATAGTTACCAAATATCTGCCGGTGTTGACTTACGATCATATCTATTCTCAAACTTTAAATAAAGGCATACATCCAGTAGCGAGGAAAGCACCTTCTTTAGGTGGACTTCTGTCCCCTAGCCTCTACATTAGCAAAAAACAAACTGCTCATTGGCTACAGTTTAAGGGAACATACAGATGCGGTGGTCGGTCTTGCACATATTGTCACCTTCATTAAAGGGGGTGACACTGTTACATCTACTTAAACAGGCAAATCATATAAAAACCATCCTTCATCAACTTTAAGACATGTTACATAGTCTATGTCATCACGTGTACTATTTGCTCTATCCAATATGTTGGCAGGATCACTCGCAGACTGAGGGATTGTCTTTACTATCACCTCTATGACATAGAGAAGGAACATGCCACTAATGTTGCTCGCCATTGGAATGATATTCATTCCAAGGATACTTCCAGCCTGACCATTCAAGGCATTGAAAAAATTGTCAAACCTCCTAGAGGTGGGGACAAATTTGGCATTTGTGCAAGGAAGAGGTTCCGTGGATTTTTAATCTAAATACTAGATGTCCCATCGGCCTCAATTTTGAATGGGACGTGTCCCACTTTTATCAATAGATACAAACCTTGTTATGCCCATGTGTATCCCCAATTCAATCTAAATAACATATTGATTGATTTATGTCAGTATTGACTTCCATAATATTTTGCATACATGCGTGTCTACCTTTGATACCTTAGCCTAAATTTATTTATTTAGCATATGACGTAATGCTCCCTGGTTTATTTTTGTCAGTGGCTATTTTTCACTTTCTCCCCTTTCGTGTTCGATTTTTCGATTTTTTGTTTTTCTGATTTGCTATCAGATTTCTTGATTTTTTTTTCATGTTTTTTTCGATTTTTTGGGATTTTTTTTGTGAAAATGTGTGATTTTGCGACTTTTTGAGGCTTGTGCGATTTTATTTTTTTTTGTCTTTTTTTGGGATTTTTTGTTATTTTTTGCGACTTTATACATCTTTTGTGATCCACCTAGAGCCTGGAAGTTTAACTTATTGCTTTTGTATCAAAAATATCATCTTAATCATGTTATAGCAGCAAGAATAGAGAGACTATGTCTCCTACACACCTGCCCATACAATACCTGTTGATTTTCTAGGGTTTTTTGAAATTCAACTGAAAAAATCAGTAGCGTAACCACCTTTCCCATAGCAACCACAGATACAACAAGATCATTGCTCTCTGTTTACTGTTCCTTGCATAGCCATCCATGTAATGTTTATAGATATCTATGAATCTTGGACCACCGTCTGAAGTTTACGTTATTTAGCATACATAGCCAGTCCATTAAAAAGATGTTTACGTAACTCCTCTAGGGTCCCTCTCTACTTTCCCACCTTTTCCATGCACCATTCAAATGCTGCCCCATCTGATGACGATTTTCTGTTTTTTTTCTTTCCTTTTTTCCTTTGCCGTTTGTTGCAAATTTGAAATATATATTTTTTGTTTGTGAATCCAATATGAAGGGATTCCAGATGTCGTCAAGTAGGGTTTGCATTTTTTCTTGAGTGCATGGATTTATGTGGGAATAATGATTTATACATTATATCATTTTTAATGAAAATCAAGATTTTATCTACACAATTTTCAAATGTAATTAGGTTTATATATTTCAGGATGATGTGTGTATATATATATATATATATATATATATATATATATATATATATATATATATATATATATATATATATATGCAATTACCAAGACATTTTTGATAGTGTTGGGAATAGGATTATTGGTATTTGCACATCAACTCCATGTATATGTTATTTTGCGATTTTGTATAGTTTCAGCAGGTTTTGCATTTCCATGAATTTTGTTTATGATTATTTATACACAGGTTTCCGTTGAGATTATTTATCATTTATGATTTGAAAATTAATGTTGTTACTTTGTGTTTTGTCATTGTTTAATATTGTTTTAGTATTTATCATGGTCTTTATCCCAAGATTATGGATGTACACATGGGAGAAGTTGAATAATTGCGAACATTGAAAATAATTTTGTGTCTAGCGCATATATATATATATATATATATATATATATATATATATATATATATATATATAATTTATGGTCGGAGCCCTCCGTCCTGATAGATATGAAACACATAAACACGTCACAAGACTAACAACATAAATAGACCTGAAGTGTGCCCTGGCCTGCTGTATGGTAAACCCAGATCTGCTGGGCGGTATGCCAGAGAAGGGCGCATACCTTAAGAAAGTAATGGATATTTCTGTAGAGAAATTGTTTGAAGAGAAGTGCCTTGAGAAGGGGAATGGGTGGGTGGGTACCGCGCACTGGAACTGACACAGACCATTGTGGATGGTCTGGCTATATACCCTCCGGGCTCCTCCCATAATTTCAGGCCGGTAAAGCGGCCTTCCTATTTATGGTCGGAGCCCTCCGTCCTGATAGATATGAAACACATAAACACGTCACAAGACTAACAACATAAATAGACCTGAAGTGTGCCCTGGCCTGCTGTATGGTAAACCCAGATCTGCTGGGCGGTATGCCAGAGAAGGGCGCAAAAAGACTTGGTTTAGGGAGGTAATGTTTTATTTAAGTTTATGGTCTTCTTACAGAGCGAGCTTGCAAAAGGCTCGTGACATTTCTACTTGTGGATTGGGAATATAGCGAGCGAAGCAGGTGGATTTCCACCTTCCCATTTTCCTGATCACGTGGTCCGGGACTCCGTTTCGTGAGGCTGCTGATGCTGCTCCAATACGGAAAGAATGTCCAGAATAACGGTTGGGGTCAAGGCCTAAGTTACGCAGAAGGATCCTGACGTGAGTAGTGAACTGGTTGGTACTAAGCGGGCTGATCGGGAACGGCAGCAATGGGCTGTCCTGCGAGGGATCAAGTAAATGGGCTAATAGACTATCTAGGATGGCTACGGGGCACCAGGCGTTGTGCGTTCTGAAGAGCTTGATGTCAAACCCTGGACCGGACTGTTGTGTTTTGGATACCTTGAGGTGTATCGTGAAGTGGCTGTGGTGACGCGTGAGGTGGCGTCTGCGTAAGGCCCTATGACTGGTGCTGCTGACTGTGAATTTGCTGGGTCGTAGAAAGCCATAAAAAGCCAGGTAGATGGCAGCTTGGATGACCAAGCTGGGCAAAAACCGAAAGGTGAGCGTGAGAGTATGGTGGACATGTCTCGAAACATGGCACTGGTGACTGGTAAGCGTTTACCGCTAACTTGGGGTTTCTGCTTGTGGATGCCTCGGAGGATGGCCTTGACCGCATGGGTAGTGAACAAAGATGGTTTGTTAGGATCTAGAAAAGAGGTGAAATGCTGGATGCCAGCTAGGTAGAGTCTAATAGTGTTGTAAGATAACTTCAGCTGAGTGTGGCAGTATGAAACGAAGGCCAGGATATGATGGAGATCTCCTGGTATAGCCCCGGGGTTAGCCTCTAGAAACCTGTGATAGCTTTTCCAGGCAGCATGGTAGCCTTTCAGGGTATTGTGAGATAGTGACTGGTTAATCAGACTAGTGGCGTCATGAAGATGTCGCTTCAATCCAGGGTTAGCTGTGACCAATGTGGGATAGCAGACATGGTCGGGTCGGCTCCGGGTTCCTGCGAAAAGAAGGTTGTGTAGTTAAAGCGAGATAGCGCGTCGGCCGAAGTGTTGCATTTACCGGGGATATGAACACAGAGGACATTAAATTGGTGCTGTAGTGAGAGTTGCACCAGCCTGCGTAGGAAGGACATGATGGCCAAGGACTTGGAGCAACCTTTGTTTATAATAGAGGCTGTGGCTAGATTATCTGTGGAAAATGTCACTGTTTGTCCTACCCAGTTGTTGCCCCAGACGTGGGCTGCTGCAACAATGGGGTAAATCTCGAACATCGAGGAGGATTGACTGAACCCGGGGATCGAGAGTATTTCTGGCGGCCATGGTGCTGCGAACCAGTGGTGGCCAAAAATAGCTGCAAAACCTGTGGAGGCTGCGGCGTCCGTGATTATTTGGGGTGAAGTGGGAGACGCTGATGGGATAAACATCGAAATGCCGTTCCAGTTTGTTAGAAAATCGTCCCACATGGCTAGGTCAGCTACGGCTGCCTTGTCTAGTTTAAATATTAGGTCGGGGTCTTGTACCTGGGAAAGGAACACCAGGAGACGTGAGACGAAGGATCGCCCTTGAGGGATGATCCTTATGGCAAAGTTCAGCATGCCAAGGAGGGATTGCAGTTGCTTTTTTGTGCAGCCTTGCGTATTAGTAAATGTGTGGATGACTGTCCTGATGCGGGTCAATTTGTCGGGAGGCAGACTAGCTTGCATGGTGTGAGTGTTGAGTATGATACCCAAGAAGGTGACGATCTGTGCCGGGCCTTCTACCTTCTTATCCGCTAAAGGTACGTTAAGATTATGAAAGATTGTTCTGAGGCTGTTTAGATCAACTGGGGGCTCGTTGGGTTTCTCTATGAGTAGGAAGTCGTCTAAGTAGTGGATCACTTTCTGACAGGACGCATGTTGTGAGAGAATCCAGGAAAGAGACTGAGCGAAAGTGTCGAAAAGCCACGGGCTGCTTTTGGAGCCGAACGTTTAACTTGGTGGCGAAATAGTATAGACCTTTCCATTTGATTCCGTGCCACCGCCATAGGCACGGATCAATTGGCAACAATTTGAATGCGTCCGAGATGTCTGCTTTAGACAACCAGGCGCCTGCTCCTGCGAGAATGATGGATTGAATAGCTGAGTCTACCGTTGAATATTTAAGTGTAAACTCTTCTGAAGGTATTAGGGAATTTAAACTGGGTATATGGGAACAATGAGGCGCGGACAAATCATAAACTAAACGAAGTTTATTTGAAAACTTGCCCTTCACAAGGCCGATAGGGCTGACTCTCCATACAGAAAAAGGTGATTGTGTAAAGGGGCCGATTATGTATCCCCGGTCTAGTTCTGTTTGCAGCAGGGTGGTGATGGTTTCCTCGTCGGTAGCGGCTGAAAGCAGGTTTTTGCATTCGTGAGTTGTGTTTGGGAGTGTGATAAGTCCGGTGTGAAAGCCTGTCGTGAATCCCCGGATGAGAAAGGCTGCCAGTGAAGGTGTTGGGTGTGAGGCGAGGTAAAACGCGAGCCATCCGACGTGCACTCGGCTTAGTCATTCGGGTTTAGGCTGTTTCATAGCGCAAGCGTACCTGGGGTGAGCTTTGTGGCATGTGAGACAGACATGAAGTAGTTTGCAGTGGGGGAAGTTACAACCCCAAAGTTGAAGTTATTGCATATGGCTGCTCCCCCTAGTGCCTGGATGGGTCGTCCTAATCTGTCTGCCTGAGCCGGCTGAGTAAATGCCGTTGAGTGACGAGTGACGCTGGGAAAGAAGGGAGGGTTGGGGGGGCGTCTGCCACCTGACTCGGAGCACCAGTTGGCCGTATGGGTGGACGACTGGCAGTTGGTACAGAGTGGGGAACGTAGGCCAGCGAAATGGCGACAGAACAGCTCTGTATCGATGGTACTCCAGTTGGTTTTTACTTGAAACTGGGAAAGTCTAGCTGCTGCTTTTGCTGAAAATGACCTGTGATAGTCATAAAAAGGAGCATCCCCCATATTTATAACCTAGATCTACTATTGCGTGTAGGTATAGGTCCAGCTCCTCTCTCCTGTTGGGGTTGACCGTGCATAGCACGTCTCTGAACATGCCAAATGCTAGTACGAACTCCGCAATATTGAGTTTGCGGGTAAGCCTATGGTCTTTGGCCTTTAGGACGACGGAAACGTCTCCCCACGCATAGGACTTGTTTTCGGCTGGGTCGTGTACTGCGATGAGGAGGGATGCCAAGTTAATGTCCTTCCCATCCATGATGTCCTTCCTGATGCCTGCTGGGACGAGATGTGCGGGGAGGACGTAGGTATAGATGTCGGGCGTACCTGTAAGGAGAGGCATGGGGGTGGCGGTGGTTACTGTAGATGGTGAGGGTGCAGCTTGATGTACCTCCAGGGTTCCCACTCTTGTCTGGACATCAGTGACTGCTGCCGATAGTGTGGTCACCAAGGAGTGCAGCTGAGTGATTGCTGATGAGATTGACTGTAGTGATGCCTGGGTGCCCGATTGGGCTGCCGCTGGCGGAGGAAATAGCAAGCTGAAAAGCTCAGCTTTCCTAGCAGTCGCAGGGAAAGGTATTCCCCTGCGCCGTAGTTCAGCTGTAAGCTCGGGGATGGTCCAAGCTCTGAGAGACTGTAAGTCGTCGTTTGCTGAGTCTGCCCCACGTGACGACGGAGGCGAGGTCCTCGCTGCTGGCCTGCGACATGGTGTCCGCTGCCTTGAAGTCCTAGTAGTGGAGTTTTAGTTTTTTGAGGTCGAGACTTGGGTCGACCGGGAAGCTGAGGAAGATACTGTCCACACCTGTTGCAGGATGGATCAACTGAGGAACTCTACTGACCTGAAAGGGGGAAGGGTTGGAGAAATCGATGAGTAGCCGTGTTGCTACGGAAGATGAATGGCTGTATGAAGCCATTTCGTAAATGTTTGCGGTGATTTACAAAGTAAAAGAGTTTTTTTTTTTTTTTTGAAATTTGATTATGTAGGAAAACCGTGCGCGGCATTGGGAAAAATAGGTGGTGGGTATTTGTTGTGAGAGACCCGAATCGTTGAGCCGGTGCTACGACTGAATTTGGAATGTGCGGTGGGGTTTTTGCTGTGCCGTGGGTCTTGGATCACTGAGCCGGTATGCGACTGAGCTGGGATTGGTTTGAATGAAAGAAGCACGCTGTTGGTGAGTGCTTGTATGCTGAAGATCCGAATCGCAGAGCCGCTGTTTGCGACTGGACTCGAATCGGTGGGATGAAAGAAGCACACTGCTGGTGAGTGCTTGTGTATGCTAAAGATTTGAATCGCAGAGCCGCTGTTTGCGACTGGACTCGGATCGGTGGGATGAAAGAAGCACACTGCTGGTGAGTGTTTGTATGCTGAAGATCCGAATCGCAGAGCCGCTGTTTGCGACTGGACTCGGATCAGTGGGATGAAAGAAGCACACTTGATGGTGAGTGCTTGTGTATGCTAAAGTTTTGAAGCATTGAGTCGCTTTTGCAACTGGACTCAGATCGGTCGGATGAAAGAAGCACACTGCTGGTGAGTGCTTGTATGCTGAAGATCCGAATCGCAGAGCCGCTGTTTGCGACTGGACTCGGATCGGTGGGATGAAAGAAGCACACTGTTGGTGAGTGCTTGTATGCTGAAGATCCGAATCGCAGAGCCGCTGTTTGCGACTGGACTTGGATCGGTGGGATGAAAGAAGCACACTTGTTGGTGAGTGCTTGTGTACGCTAAAGTTTTGAAGCATTGAGTCGCTTTTGCGACTGGACTCAGATCGGTCGGATGAAAGAAGCACACTGCTGGTGAGTGCTTGTATGCTGAAGATCCGAATCGCAGAGCCGTTGTTTGCGACTGGACTCGGATCGGTGGGATGAAAGAAGCACACTGTTGGTGAGTGCTTGTATGCTGAAGATCTGAATCGCAGAGCCGCTGTTTTGCGACTGGACTGGGATCGGTGGGATGAAAGAAGCACACTGTTGGTGAGTGCTTGTGTATGCTGAGGATCCGAATCATTGAGCCGGTTTTGCGACTGGACTCGGATCGGTCGGATGAAAGAAGCACACTGTTGGTGAGTGCTTGTGTGCTGAGGATCCGAATCATTGAGCCGGTTTTGCGACTGGACTCGGATCGGTCGGATGAAAGAAGCACACTGTTGGTGAGTGCTTGTGTGCTGAGGATCCGAATCATTGAGCCGGTGTTGCGACTGGACTTGGATCGGTTGGTGATGTTTGTATTGCCAAGGATCCGAATCTTTAAGCCGGTGCTGCGACTGGACTCGGATCGGTTGGTGGAGTTCGTTTTGCAGAGGATCCGAATCTTTGCGCTGATTATGCGACTAGATTCAGATTGGTTGTGGATGTAAGGTGACGATGGGGTTTGTGTTCCGAATCGTTGAGCCGGTGCTACGACTGGACTCGGATCGGCTGACGGTGTTAGTGGTTGAAGGGGCTTGTGATTTGCTGAGGATCTAAACCATAGGGCCGATGTTGCGACTACATTCGTTGTAAGTGACTTGTTCCCGAAGGTGACTTGTGCTTATTCGTACGGTTCTTACCTCCTAGTCGGTAAGATACCAGTGGTGCCGAGTGGAGGCTGTCATGAGTCGTAACAGCGCGGATGCGACTGGGCTCGAATGAGGAACGGAGAAAGGCAGTAAGTACGGATGTGTGCGAATAACCGAGTAAGACCTACGAAGTTGTAGGTGGTTTACGAAGGGGAACATAAAGTAACGGTTCGGTAGCAGGAAAGCACTACCTGCGACAGTGAGTGTGGGACAATTGATAAAAACCTACGACCAATCTCGAAGGACATGCAGTGAGTTGGCAGAGTCGGCCTCTGCAATGCATCTGATATGAATCAGTTTGTAAAACATATTAAATTAATCCGATATAAATCGGTAGTAAGGAGTATCTGATACAAATTGGTTGTAGAGTGTATGCCATCCCTTACTGTGAAACTGAACACCTATCAACCACCCATCCCCCCAGACTAATCCAGTGCAGAGAAGGCACCAGGTGGGCTCAACCACACCTCAATCAGCCACAGAAACCTATACAAACGATATATGCTGATCTCCTAATGAATGAGATGGCAACCCCATGGAGCATGAATTTTTTGACCAGTGAAACCTATTGCGAGTGATATTGAGAACGACCGACAGTGACTGGAGGCTTGGGTCTACGAATGAATCGTATATTTGTCAGAAGGAACTTTACGAATGTACTATGCCTGTGCCGAATGATGTCGGGACATGAGCGACAACAACTCCGGGGCAGGTTTTTTCACGAAAGGGGTGCAGGATAAGAAGCATAATAAACCGCAAGATTTTGCACATGACACGAAAGTTTGGATACTACCTGCGACCGTGAGTGGGAACCGCCGACGAAGACCACGAATGAAAAGCCGGAGTGCACCTGCGATTGAATGCACAGACTGCCGAACATGAGGTGAGCTGGGAAGAGTCAGCCCTGTGATGTGAGCTACCGCGCACTGGAACTGACACAGACCATTGTGGATGGTCTGGCTATATACCCTCCGGGCTCCTCCCATAATTTCAGGCCGGTAAACCGGCCTTCCTATATATATATATATGCGTATTGGTTCACTTAATAAACTTTTCTAGTTTGGTGGACCTTTACAGGCATTATTATATTGTCATTTTATCTTGTCTTCAATTTTTGATTTAAAATTCAACTTCCTATCCCAGGTATCTCCTATCTTTTGGGTGTTGTTTTAGAGTTTGATTATGTGGGCAGGTCTCTATTTGAGACCATTTTTTGATTGCCTATCAAAACCTGAAGTCCCTATATATGCCCATGATCAAACTTTAATCATTTAGCTATGAATAAGCGCCATGATAGGGCGTGAAACACGTTAGATATTTTTCCTGTTCTTCCCTGTACATGAGGTGACTGCATTTGGATTTTATTTCTTCATATAAATAAAGATGCTTTCTATGGTGTGCGGCCATCCAGGATCCTTTTCTTTCCTAAAACTTGTGCAGAGCCAGCACTAAGGATGAGCTCCGGCGTGTTCGCATGGCGCACGTGTCGAGCCCGCCAGGAAGTCGGCACGGGGCAGCGCTAATCACAAGCAGTGAGACATTTCCCGATGTGCGGCTGCAGAGATCGGGAAATGTCTCACTGCCTGTGATTAGCGCTGCGCCGTGCCGACTTCCTGGCGGGCTCGGCACGTGCGCCATGCGAACACGCCGGAGCTCATCCTTAGCCAGCACCTGTGAGTTCTATTAGGGTGGGTGTCTTGTTACGGATTTGAGAGATTGGAGCGGCAATCTTTTGCTTATGAAGTATAACTGCAGCGGCTGGTCCTTAAGCGGTTAAAGAGCACTTAATTTAGAAAATATAATGTGTCCTGTTATCAGCATGCATGCTGAGCATGAACATCCCCTGTGTTCACTATACAGCAGGGCAGTGAGGAGTAGCCTCTGGTGAAGCATCCCCCATGTTGAGTATGGCAAGGAATCCTTTTTTTGCATCTGGTCCAACTTAATATTTATACCAGACCCTCATTAGGGATCTGGTCAGTATATTTAGGGGCACCCAATGTAATTTATTTGGGGTCCACCATTAATATTTTCAAGAGACCTTCATCTAGGATAAGGGTATGGTATAGATGAATGGAATCCTTCCATTTACCTGCAAATTTTGCATTTTTAATGTATCTTTTCAAGCAATATTAAAATTAATGCTCTCTGACAAATATTTTCAAAATTAGTTTTGTCTTTCTTTGGAACATGTCCCCCAGGGCAGTGTCCAGTCCCCCATGCAATTTGTCTGACAATCCCTTGCCTATTAGCCTAGAAAAAATGAATTTACTGTTTTTTTATTAACGCTTGGCTCCTATTGATATCAATATGGTTCGAATTCGGCATGAACCTCAGTACCCAAGTCATTAATACTCATGTAGAATTACTTGTAATAATTATCTAAAGTATTGTCATTTATTGCTCCAGATAGAAAGAAAATAATTCCTGTAAATATTTTAATACATATTTAACAGTACTGTAAAGAAATTATTAATTTATGTTTGCAGGGGGCACTAGAAAAAAGATGGCGAAAACTTCTGGCAAAAAAAAACCCACTGCAGGTAAAATTTGCATCCATCGTCAGGCCATTTAGCTCTGAGTGTGGGTTCCCAAGAGGCATGAGATTTACCAAACACTTAGTCTTTCGCTAGGGTACCCCAACAGAGTCCTGGATTTGTCTGCATGACTCTCCAAGGTCATGGCTCTTGGGAATGAAACTATTGGTGGCAGCTAATGATCCAACAGGCAATGAACTCACATACCATATTATCGGGCAAACACATCGTTCAATGTCAGCCAGAGGTCAGGGAAGGCGTTGTTCAGCCAGACTCAGTACATAGGCCAACAAATAATACCGGATACATCCTATTTTATATCTCCACATGGAGAAGTCTTCTTTGTTGATCTTTTTATTGATATCTTCTCATCCTGTAACATGGGGTACATTCATTTACCTTTCTAGTGCTCGTTATTTGTAATTTTTGTCATTTGTCCAAAGTAAAAATCAAACTCCTCTCCCAAATCTGGAAAATGGAGTCTATTAGAAGATTACATATACGTGTGAATTACCAATGTCATTAGTGGTGGGTGTGGGTTCCCAAAGGCAAAAAATCTAAGGAATGCTTAAGTTGGCCATACACTGGTAGAATTTTGTTTACATTTTTATTTTTAAATTTAAGAAAGTTTTTTTTTGATTTTCTAGTCATTAGTGGGATCAAATAAACATTAATTTTCGACTGCAGTGAGAAGGAGAATTGAAGAAGCAGGAAAGAAAACGTTTCTTGAAGGATCTAATTTCTAACAGTTATTGTGGTTTTAGTTTGGTAAAGTCCATTCATTCCAAAATTTAATGTTGTCAAGCTGTGGAATGTTCTGAAAATTTTCATTAAAAAATCTACTAATGTATAGCCAGCTTTAGTCTCCCCCAGGGATCACCACAAGGAGTTGGGATTTATTTGTAGCACTTTTCCACACCATAGCCTTTGGGTTTGCCCCGTTGGTGGCAGCTAGTATTCTATGCGGCTTACCAAAGCATAAGGAAAATGTATAGTCCAGTTCCAGTAACACAGAGAGGTCAAGTATTGCTTGCATTCTACTTTATTCCTCCAAAAGCAAACATCAGTTTGTTAATTTAATTTATGTACTCCATCATGTATTTTTGTCATGTATTTGTGTTATAAAAGGTGATATATTAATTTATCTCTCCAGATGCCAAAATAAAAAAAAGACATTGAAAACTGCCAGAAAAAGTGCTACTGAAGATAGGGAATGTGGACTTGTCCAATGTGTACAGTCTTGGGTGCCTTTTACACTAGTGGTAGTGTTGGGGGGCAGTAAAAATGTGGATCAGTCATCTGTTTTTACCATACCCTGGCCACTTGTGTGAAAGGAACCTTAGTACCAAGGACCACTGGGAGAAATGTAGACTCTGTTATGACATGCCACCAGGCCATGGGCCCCTAGATACCCCCTGGTGGCAACACCTGAAAGACCACCAAGAGAAACCTTGGAATATCACCCATGACTGCAGTCATGTAGAGGTCCGGGTAGATGGTGTTCAGGCAGAAGATCCAGGTAAGTAGCTGACAGTTTGTATATTGTTCAGCATTCACAAGCACAGATGTCCCTTTGCATGACAAGGCCTTGGATGGAAATATCAGGAAACAAAGTCTGATAGAAAAATCTGTAAGTTTGAAGTGCCCATGTCAGTACCATAAGACACGGTATTCTTATGCCCCGTACACACGGTCGGACTTTGTTCGGACATTCCGACAACAAAATCCTAGGATTTTTTCCGACGGATGTTGGCTCAAACTTGTCTTGCATACACACGGTCACACAAAGTTGTCGGAAAATCCGATCGTTCTGAACGCGGTGACGTAAAACACGTACGTCGGGACTATAAACGGGGCAGTGGCCAATAGCTTTCATCTCTTTATTTATTCTGAGCATGCGTGGCACTTTGTCCGTCGGCTTTGTGTACACACGATCGGAATTTCCGACAACGGATTTTGTTGTCGGAAAATTTTATCTCCTGCTCTCCAACTTTGTGTGTCGGAAAATCCGATGGAAAATGTCCGATGGAGCCCACACACGGTCGGAATTTCCGACAACACGCTCCGATCGGACATTTTCCATCGGAAAATCCGACCGTGTGTACGGGGCATTAGTCACCTATACCTTAGATTTTAGGTGACCAACAATATTCAAAGTGAAGTTATCACTAATCTACCTATATAGTGGGTATGATTCTACACACATTCCCATTCCATATGTAGAATTACAGGTATGTCTTCGAGTTTATTTGTTAAATTCCAGATTGTTACTTGAAAATAAACACTTTGCGTTTTTTCAATGGATGCAAAGTATTCTCTGATTGGATGAGTTGGAGATCATTATGTCATTGCCCCACCTCTTCTGAGGTCCATGGTGAACAAGCCACCTCCTGTCTTCACAATGCAGCAGGGCAGCCACTCTGTGCTCTCCCACAGGTATGGTATATACATAGCTACATTAGTCCAAGGATGTAACAATGTAAAAATTGCCATACCTAAACTTCAGCTTACACTGTGCTGTAAGTAGTGACATATTTCATTTATCTCTGCAGCGGTTAAGAAAAAAGCAACAATGAAAACTCCCCGTGCTCCTGCAGGTAAGAGAAATTTGGAGATGAATAAATCTCATTAGAGCATTATTAATATTAGTAGTCATGGAACCACCTCAAGACAACCCCTTCCTGCCCAGACCATTTTTCAGTTTTCAGCTTTGTCTCACTTTGAATGACAATTACTCAGTCATGCAACGCTGTAACCAAATGAAAATTTAAATTACTTTTTGAAACTGAGCTTTCTTTTGGTGGTATTTAATCACCACTGTGTTTTTTGTTATACATATAGAAGAAGGCTGAAAATTGAAAAAAAATTAAATGTAGACCCAAATGTATTCTGCTACATTTCTTTGGGAAAAATAATCCAAAACAGTGCATATTATTCAGTCTGTGTGAAAGTAATATTGTCTACAAACGATGGTATATATACTTGAAAATCAATCAATCCTAATATACTGAGTAGGGATGGTCCCGATGTTCGAGTCGAACTTAAGTTTGACTCGAACATCTTGGCGCGGGGCTCCCCTTAAAATCCATACCAGACCCTCCAGGTCTGGTATGGATTTTAAGGAGAGCCCCGCACCAAAATTTAAAAAGAAATGGCATGTGTGGGGTCTCCCAAAAATCCATACCAGACCCTTATCCAAGCACGCAACCTGGCAGGTCGCAGGAAAAGAGGGGGGGACGAGAGAATGCCCCCCCTCCTGAACCGTACCAGGCCACATGCCCACAACATTGGGAGGGTGCTTTGGGGTAGCACCCCAAAGCACCTTGTCCCCATGTTGATGGGGAGAAGGGCCTCATCCCCACAACCCTTGCCCGGTGGTTGTGAGGGTCTGCAGGTGGGGGGCTTATCGGAATCTGGAAGCCCCCTTTAACAAGGGGACCCCCAGATCCTGCCCCCCCGTGTGAAATTGTAAAGGGGAAACTTTCGTACCCCTACCATTTCACCAAAAATGTGTGAAAATGGTAAAAAAAAGACAATACATGCCTTGGTACAAGTCCTTTATTTAAAAAATAAAAAAATAAAACTGTCCCACAAAGTCTTGTTCTTCTTCTTCTTCTATCGCTCCGACGGACCGAAAAAGAAAAAAAAAGCCGCAAGCCGCCTATGATCTGCCTCCATGGGAGGCACCCGCCGTAATTACAGGCCTCTCAGGTGACAGTTCTTTTATAACTGAGGGCGGGGCCACATGATGACATCATCGGGTGACCCCGCCCCCCTCTGACGCACGGGGACATCCTTTTGGTTTTCCTGTAGCGTCAGAGGGGGCAGGGTCACTCAGTTACGTAGCCGGGTGGCCCCGCCCCCCTCTGACGCACGGGAACATCCCTATGGCTTTCCCGTAGTGTCAGAGGGGGCGGGGGTCACTCGGCTATAGGAAAGCCATAGGGATGTCCCTGTGCGGCAAGGGTTGTGGGGATGAGGCCCTTCTCCCCA
Organism: Aquarana catesbeiana; assembly: GCF_042186555.1. NCBI lineage: Eukaryota > Metazoa > Chordata > Amphibia > Anura > Ranidae > Aquarana > Aquarana catesbeiana. The sequence continues at coordinate 50,512,659 of NC_133329.1, forward strand.
TCAACATGGGGACAAGGTGCTTGGGGGGGCTACCCCAAATCACCCTCCCAAGTGGCCTGGTATGGTTCAGGAGGGGGGGCACTCTCTCGTCCCCCCCCTTTTCCTGTGGCCTGCCAGGTTGCGTGCTCGGATAAGGGTCCCCTTAAAATCCTTCAGGTCTGGTATGGATTTTGAGGGGGACTTCTACCCAATTTTTATTTAAATTTTGGCACGGGGTTCCCCTTAATATCCATACCAGACCTGAAGGGCCTGGTATGGAATTTGGGGGGACCCCCATGCATTTTTTTTTTTTTTTTTTGAAATTTTGGTTCAGGGTTCCCCTTTTGGGGAATCCCATGCAGTTTTTATCAATGAACTTTTATGTGTATTGCCAGGACCGACAATTCATTATAGTCGCAAGTACTTTTAAATGACTTTTTTCCTTTAGAAATGTCATTTTGCTCTCGGACTGTTCTAAACATGGGAAACATGCGCCACTTTACAGGCATACTATAGACACCCCCCAGGTACAAAATGTAAAGGAATATTTCACTTTTATTGTTTCACTTTAAGCATTATTAAAATCACTTCTCCAGAAAAAACGGCCATTTTTAAAACTTTTTTTTGCATTGATATATGTCCCCTGGGGCAGGACCCAGGTCCCCAAACACTTTTTAAGACAATAGCATGCACATAAGCCTTTAAAATTAGCACTTTTGATTTTTCATGTTCGTGTCGCATGTACTGTACCGAACAGGGGGGTGTTCGGCCCATCCCTAGTACTGAGGCCCTATCTAATTTCTCAAGGCTCTAATATCCCAGGACAGTACAAATACCCCCCAAATGACCCCTTTTTGGAAAGTAGACAGTACAAGGTATTTAGTAGGAGGCATGGTGAGTCTTTTGAAGTTGTAATTTTAACAAGTTATCTCTCACACACAGCATAGGCATACTTAGAATTAGAATTATACCCCAAAACACATTCTGCTATGTCTCAGCGTATGGGGATACCACATGTGTGAGACTTTTTCAAAGCCTAAATACATAGAGGGGTCTAATTTCTTGACTACCTATCATATTTTTGGAGACCATGGAGAACAAGGACAGTGGAAACGCCCACAAATCATCCCATCAGCAGCCTACTATCCTGTGTTTTTTTTCCTCAACATCAAGTAATACCTCGAGCTCAGAATCAGTCCTACCTCTTCCTTCTCTGCAGAGCTCTGGTAATACTGGGATCTGTAGACCCAAAACCAAAATTATTAAAAAGTGTATATTGATTGGTTTGCGCAAAAGTTATAGCGTTTACAAAATAGGGGATAGATTTATGGCATTTTTATCATTATTATTTTTTTATTAGTAATGGCAGTGATCTGCGATTTTTTTTATGGGGACGGCGACATTATGGGGAACACATCGGACACTTTTGACACATTTTTGGGACCATTGGCATTTATACAGCGATCAGTGCTATAAAAATGCACTGAATACTGTGTAAATGTCACTGGCAGGGAAGGGGTTTATACTGGGGGGGATCAAGGGGTTAACTATAGGAGATGACAGATCATAGTTCCCAGCTCTTAGGAACTCACGATCTCTCTCTCCTCTCCTCACAGAACTGGAATGTGTTACACACACTCGTCCCTGTTCTGCCTCTCATGCCCCTTGATCGCGCGTGGCCGGCAGTCATCGCAACCCCTGGCCACGAGCATCGGCACCCCTGCTGTGCAGCCTGCTATCCTGCTTAAAGGGGCCGACGTACAGCTACGACGGCTTGCGGGATCGTGCCGCCCTGCCGCTGTATAATGACGGCGGCTGGTCGGCAAGCGGTTAAGCTCTCTCTAACAAATGTTTTTAAAATTTCTTTTTTCTTTGGAACATGTCCCCCAGGGCAGTGCTCAGTCCCCCATGCCCTTTGTTTGACAACTCCTTGGATATTAGCCTAGAAAAAAGTACTGTATTTATCGGCGTATAACACGCACTTTTTTCCCCTTAAAATCAGGGGAAAATCGTGCGCGTGTGTTATACGCCATTCCCCCGCTGATTGTGAGCCTTTTGGCGGCTCTCGGCAGGTTTCGGACGTTCTCGGCGGCTTTTGCCCATTCTCGGCCGCTCTCGGCAGCTTTCGGCCATTCCGGGCGGCTTTCGGCTGCTTACGGCCATTCTCGGCAGCTCTCGGCCGTTCTCGGCGGCTTTCGGCCGATTTCGGCCATTCTCGGTGGCTCTCGCAGTTCCGCGTGAGCCGCCGAAACCTGAGTGCGTCCGAAAGCCACCGAGAACAGCCGAGAGCCGCTGAGAATGGCCGAAAGCTGCAGAGAGAGCTGCCGAGAACGGCGGCGCCATTTCTAAACGCCAGATGTACTGCAAACGACACAGGGCAAGGCTGCAATGGGCTGCAGACTACTGATGGACACTGACAAGGCTGCAATGGGGGACAATGGGGGACAAGGCTACAATGGGGGACAAGGCTGCAATGGGGGAAAATGCTACAGATGGACACTGACAAGGCTGCAATGAGGGACAATGCTACAGATGGACACTGACAAGGCTGCAGATGGACACTGATGAGGCTGCATTGATGGGCATTTAAATGTAAGTTTTTTTCCTCAAACTTATACGCCATTCCCCCGCCGATTGTGAGCCTTTTGGCGGCTCTCGGCCGCCAAAAGGCTCACAATCGGCGGGGGAATGGCGCCCTTAAAATTCCCTCCTAAATTTGGGGTGCGTGTTATACGCTGGCGCGTGTTATATGCCGATAAATACGGTACTTACTGTTTTTTTTTTTACCATTTGGCTCCTATTGATATCAATGTGGTTCGGATTTGGCATGAACCTCAGTACCCAAGTCATTAATACTCATGTAGAATTACTTGTTGTAATAATCTAAAGTATTGTTCTTTATTGCTCCAGATAGAAAGAAAATAATTCCTGTAAATATTTTTTAATACATATTTAACAGTTCTGTAAAGAATGTAATAATTTATGTTTGCAGGGGGCACTGGAAAAAAGATGGTTAAAACTTCTGGAACAAATAGAACTGCAGGTAAAGGAATTTTGGTTATTAAAAGATTATATCATAAGGCTATTTAGCTGTGAGTTCCCCAGAGGCATGAAATTTACCAAACACTAATGCCCTGTACACACAGTCGGAATTTCCAACGGAAAATGTGCGATCGGAGTTTGTTGTCGGAAATTCCAACCGTGTGTGGGCTCCATCGGACTTTTTCCGACACACAAAGTTTGAGAGCAGGCTATTAAATTTTCCGACAACAAAATCCGTTTGCGTAAATTCCGACCGTGTGTGGCCAATTCCGATGCACAAAGTGCCACGCATGCTCAGAATAACTTTAGAGACGGAACTGCTCGGTCTGGTAAAATTAGCGTTCGGAATGGATATAGCACCTTCGTCACGCTGCAATGTTTTAAATTGTTTAATGCAGCGCACTCTCTTCTTCTTTACAATGCTAGAAGAATGAAGCTCTTTTGCTGCTCATATTCACACAGACTTCTCACAAACTTCTTTCTTTATTATTTATCGTGATTTAATGAATATAATATTTTTATTTGTCACATCTCCCGAATTTTTTTTTTTTAATGTTTTTAGATTTTGTATTATTTGTTTTTATTTTTTTAAATCCTGATCTCCTGTTATTTTTTTTTATTTTTTTTTTATCTCCAGAATTGTTTTGGATGTGTTTTGTGTGTCAAGTTACCACAACACCATTATTATCTTGTATTATTTAATCTCAAGGAGGTTGCTGGGTGTTGGTGTCTCTTGTTAATTTCACATTGTATTTTTGACATTGTATTTTTGAAATGTACCTGTCTACTCACAAACTGTCTTTTTTGAAGGAAAACACATAGGCGAGTATTATTGAAAAAAAAAATACCTTTATTAAGGGGTCTTAACCAAAGAAAGGGGGAGGCAACGCTGGAGAAACTGCTGAGATTGGCAAAGCCTTTGGCCCCCAGGGCACACATCAACAATTTTAATGCAAAATTGGTGGCCTGAGGAGTCCTTATCTAAGGGAGTACAATCTGGTCCAGAAGTCCAAGAGATCATGAACAGCAGCAGATGACATACATGTCACCAGGCTGTGGTCATACAAGAGCCTGCATCTTTTGTCAGACCAGACTGACCAGACTGAACCCAGGCCATCACTTTCTTGTCTTCCTTCCACTCTTCCTTCCAGGCTGTGTCTGTGGTGTTGGAGTTGTGGTAAGAGGAGGAGGAGGATGATGCAACTCACACAGGTGGGTATTGGGTGTGATTTGGCCCCTCACCTCCTTAGTTAATGTTTTATAAATGATTTCCTCACACATGTGGCGTTGGCCCTCCTGCATGTCCTGCAGTTTGGTGGCAGCCATGCAGGCAAAAGCCTCTTCACGAGTGGGGGTGGCTTTGAGGGTTGCAGAAGCCTCCTGAATCAGCCAGAGCTCTGACTCCTCCATGTTACTCCTCTTCCTAGGTCTTTTGTTTGGAAGGCAGAGGGGAGGAAGCTGCGATTCTGTGAGGCTCCTACTGGGCCCGGCCACCTCCTGGCTGAAAATAACCCCTGCCTCCTGTGTGCCACATTCCACAGCCTCCTCTTGGCTGAGGTCTTCCTATGTAAAAAAAAAAAGGGACATAGTTTTAGTTTTTTTCTTCATCAATCACACACAATTTTCATCTCATCACTTTTGCAAATTGAATGTTAAGAGATAGAAAAGACTATCATTCTAAGCCCAGCATTTTTCATTCTTGTCGCAATTATTTTGCCCACTACTGTTTAGTGATATGTAAATGCCTTTATTAAATCAGCAATTAGTGATCAATCATAACATCTAGTAAACATCATTTATTTATTGACCAGAAATCTGTAGAACAATGATATACCTGGCTCAAGCTGGGCTCCTTCACTTCTTCCTGGCTGGAAGGCCCAGGTTGGACGTCGGAATCCTCAGCTGGGGTGGAAGGTAGGGTGGAAGGAAGAGTGGAAGAAAGGGTTAAGAGGGATTCCCTGACTTCAGTCTGCTCTGACAGAAAACGAAGTCTCTCATAGTACCACAGCCTGGGGACATAAACGTCATCTGCTGCAGCTCCTGATCTCTGGGAATCCTGGACCTTCTTGCACTCCCTAAGATAAGTGCTCCTCAGGCCACCAATTTTGGCTTTTAAATAGGGGATGTTTGCCGTGGGGACCACCGGCTTTACCAACTGCAGCCGTTTCTCCAGCGCTGCCTGCCTCTTTTGTTTATGATTATAAGGTGGGTGTTTGACCTGCCACAGACAGGGCAGCTCCCTGTATTTATCTATGAACAGGGGGGGGGAGTTGTGGTCATTGAAGCCATCCATTTTATCTGCAATACACAAGACAAACCCTAATGTCAGGCTAAAGTCTCCTAATCTTGGCCCAATATAGGCCTCAATCTATAAGCAGTATAGGCCCAAGTTAAAATGGTACCTTCGTTATCACGATCGGCGCTTCCGATACTCCTTCCTCTGCTCACAGATCGTACGTACAACGCACGCGTGTTACGCTTTATATACACTGTACATGCGTGAAACTCCACCTGCCCCTGACGTTATTTCTAGTTTATTCCCCGCCCCTTCTCTTTTGCCGCAATGGGGGAGAGCACATGGCGGAGAGACAACAGGTGCATGATAATAGCAGCAGCGAGAAGCAGGAGGAAAGCCCGGAGCCAGAAACGTCACGATCCTGGAGGAGATTTAAGGCTTCAAATATGTCCTTTGTAGAGATGGTGGAGATGGTCGACATATTGAAGAGGGCCGACTATGACGGGAAGTATAGACCTTACCCCAACCCAAATTTTAGAAAGGCAAAGATCATGGTGAAAGTTGTGAAGAGTCTGCACAGGAATTTTGGGGTACGACGATCCAAGGATCAACTGAGGAAACGGTGGTTGGACTCAAATTAAGGGAGCACGATCAGTATAGAAGGATCAGGAGAGTGCTGCAAAAAAGTAAGTAGTTGTCCTGTGTTCCTATTCTTTATTTTTATTACGTTTGTGCTGCTCCATGTGCTTTTCTTTACTGTTGTACATTTAAAATGGCAACTTTCATGTCCATGGGCACATTAATCGTTCGTAGGAAACATTGTTCGTTTGGCCACTAAAATACGTTGTTTTGGGCAGATGCAGTTCAATATGGTTTTACTGGCCTACTTTTATTAATAAAAGTTTGTTGTCTAGGGGGTTTGTAACTAGAATGAAATGCTAACTAGATTCTGTGTAAGGAGAGGACACTCAGCAGCTGTTTACACATCTGGACGCTGGAGCACTAATGTGGGACAAAAGAACACCCTTTTTTATTAGGGGGTCCCACACAGGTGCTCCAGTGTATACTATAGGGGTGTCTCCATCTGTGAAGCATGTTGGAACTCTGCCAAAACAGAAAATTGTACCCCACTTCCAAGCAATGTTTCAAATTCCTGCTTCTGCCATCAAATATCTGTGTGCTAAGTATACCTATTTTTGTTCACATAGGGGAGAAAAGTCTCGAAGGACACCACTCATCAGAGGAAACCAGGGACCCCCCACCTCAGGAAGAAGGGGAAATCCCCCAAACCCAAGCAGAGGAGGAGGAGGGAGACGTAGAAATTGTCACCACAACAGGTGAGTGTCTGCGACCACAGCTTCAGGTAAGAGGTGGATGCCTGCATATTTATAATAGATGGTGTTTTTTGGGGGTTTTTTTGTAGGTGATCGTAATGTTGTGGAAGAGGAATGTCATTTCACCAGTGAAAGTGCCCACATCCTCATCGGGGAGATAATGGGGTGTAATAGGGATTTAGAAAACATAAAGCAAAACATCAATGATGTTCAAAACAAAATGAAGAACATCATTGATGTTTTAGGGAGAATCTAAAACACCCAGAAATCCCTAAATTTCTTCTTTTTTTGTGACAAAATTTTTTACGTATGTTAAAAGCCAAATTTAGAAGATGCACACAGTGTGTCAACATGTGCTATCTTCCATCACGGGAGATCAATGTACGCGTTTTGTGGGTGCAACCCCTTCCTCAATAATAAAGTAGCTGAGAGGAAGGGGTTGCACCCACAAAACACGTCCCTTGATCGCAGCTAGCACATGTTGACATTAGGCAATTTGTGTGCATCTTCTAAATTTGGCTTTTACAGGGGTGACATCACCCCATCTGCTGAACGCAATATCAAACACAGTTTGTATATACACATGTTTGATATTGCCTTCACTTTATAAAAGTTGAACTTTGTAAGTTCCAGAGTTGTATATTTTTTATGATTTTAAACATGCCTGTTTTACCTTAAAAGGCAATTTCTACTTAATGTGACCTAAAAAATGTTATACAACAAACATGTTGGTTTGTTCAAAAACCCTTTTATAAACGCACATGTGATTGTGCTTTGATTAAAAAGATTGATAATCAACAATATGTGGTTTCTTCTTTCAATGCTCAAAAGCAGTTTTTGGAGTAAAGTTGTTGTTTTCAGTGATAGTGGGGGTTATTTACTAAAGGCAAATCCACTTTGCACTACAAGTGCAGTTTCAGTGCAGTCTCAAGTGCACTTGTAGTGCAAAGTGTAGTTTCCTTTAGTAAATAACACCCAACAGTGCTTTCTAATTTTACACAATCACGCCATTTTTATGACTCCCCAAATTTCGGACATGGTGTTGAAAATCATTAATATTTTTGTCAGTAATGCATTACATACATTAACCTAAAAAACAAGGTGTATGTGTAGCAGACCCACAACATAATAATAATAGTTAGCCGAAGAAGAGATTGTCACCTCATGTGTCAACGAAATTTCATTTGCACTGTTGAAGAAAAAGGCAAAAAAATTAGAACATTAATAAAAGATAACTGAGGAGACAGCTAAAAGAAAGCCAAGCAGTAAATCAAAGCAAATATTTGTTCCGTTTCAAATCTATTTTTATTTAAAAAAATGTCTCAGACATTGTCTGGCATATCGATGGCCCTCTACTCGCAAAGTATTCCAGGTATCTTAAACGGACCTCGAGGGCACTCGGGGGGGGGGGGGGGGCTAGCCAGGACGGCCAGTTTTAAGCGCCGTCAGGGTTGGTTCATTAATATTAATTCCGGCCTCAGGCCCAACTGAGGCAGCATAGTTCAAAGCATTTCTCCTTAAAAAGTTGTGGAGAACACAGCAACACAGGATGATGTGATTCAGTTTATATTCCGCCATGTGTATCGGTGTAAGAAATAGGCGGAACCGGCTGGCCATTATTGCAAATGTGTTCTCCACCACTCTTCTGGCTCTGGCCAGCCAGTAATTAAAAACCCTCTGGTCCGGGGTGAGGGTCCTCATAGGTAATGACCGCATAAGATGCCCCCCAGCGCAAACGCTTCATCCGCAACGAAGATGAATGGGAGTCCTTCCGCATTGTCTTCTGGAGGTGGCAAGCCCAAGCTGCCATTCTGGAGATGTCTGTAGAACTCCATCTGGGTGATGACTCCACCATCTGACATCCGGCCATTCTTCCCCACATCCACATACAGGAACTCGTAAGTACCTCTAAGAACCCCTTGTAATTATAATAGTATGACCCTGAGTTGGGGGGTGGGACTATGTGGACATGTTTCCCATCAATTGCCCCTACGCAGTTGGGAAAGTCCCACCGCTGGGCAAAGTGGGAGGCCACAGTCTGCCAGTCCTGTGGCGTGGAAGGAAACTGTGGAGTCAAACAAGAATAAAAAAATTAGTAATTTTGAACATAAACATTGAAAGCAGATTAGACACAAGCATTCTTGGCCAACATCAGTATAACATTTTATTTTAGGGAGTATTTAAAGACAAAGGAATAAGGTCCACCTATCAGATTCATCACCCCTTCTGATGGCCTATTGTTAAAAGTTTAGGGGGGGAGATGTTTTGGACAGGTAACCCTCTCAACTTCATTGAGATATGAATGCCTAAATAATGTGTGTTACTTTGGCCAGCCCCTCCTTACTTACACTATTGGCAGCCCACTGGACAGGTAAGAAGTGTCATAATACACAAATACGAATACACACTGTACACATTTAAGCACATTTTAACACTATGCAATTTATATCAAGATAAGAATAGGATACAAAAACTTTAAACAGTACCATTTGAAAGTATTCAGGCAGGCCCTTGCACTACATGCTTTGGGGAATTCATCCATTAATCTGACCACAAAAGAGGTAGGTAAAGTGTGTATGGTTTTGGCAAAGTCAGCAGATAGAGGATTGGTATCAGCTGACTTAACAGTTGGGGGGGAGGGAGGGTTCCAAATGATTTTGGGAACCCAAAAAAAAGCCTCTGGCACTCTGCCAGAATTTAAAACACAAATAACATTTATACACTATTTAGGGGGTGTTTAGGGTAAAGCACTACAATGGAGCTGACAAAATACATTGTTAAGTGACTAGGCGAGGTGGATATAGGCCCAGGAGAGCATGCTGGGGGGAGGTAAGTGAAGGCAAATATGCATGAAGGACAAAAATTTTTTTTACTAAATTCCACCATGCATGAGGACAAAGGGGACATTCGCAGCATGTTACAATCATGGTAATTAGGGAATGAGGAAAGAAATGCAATACATTAGTAAACATTAAATACAATAAAATGTAATTTTAAAGGAAAATACTTACCTTAATATAGTCCTTCTGCAGGACCTGGATGATGGCAGAACAGGTCTCTGGAATAATGATCCCCAGAGCCTGGGGGAGATGCCTGTCGAGAACTTAAGGTCCTGCAGGCTTCTCCCTGTCGCCAAGTACCGCAAGGTGGCGACTAGCCTCTGCTCCGGAGTGATGGCTTGCCGCATGCAGGTATCCTGCCTGCTGATATAAGGGGTCAGCAAAGTCAACAAATGGTGAAATACGGGGTCCATCATCCTGAGAAAGTTCCTGAAATCATCAGGGTTATTCTCATGGAGCAAAGGCATGTGACAGAATTGGTTACGCTGGAGCAACCAATTCTTGGTCCATGAACTCCTCCTCGCCCTGTTCATGGACTGGACTTGTGTCAAAGTAAGAACTCCAACACCAAGCCCCCGCACAGCACGAACTCTACGATGAGTACGTACAGGCAACATGGCTAGAAAACGGTCGGCTGGTCAGAACGAAGTAACAGAACGCACTGAAGAACAGCCAGGCCTGTGAAGAGCGACCTGAAAATCAGTAACGAACGGACAAGAACAAAATGATAAATCAATGGGAACTCGCTGCACTCACTGAAGACCAGATACAAACCCACAAGCACAAACTGAACACCAGAAATACAATCTGAAAACCACGAGTCTGAAAAGCGCGAATCATCTCTCACCAAACTTTTACTAACACGAGATTAGCAAAAGGAGCCCAAAGGGTGCCGCGCTTGGTATTGTACTGCCCTTTTATAGTCTCGTCGTACGTGGTGTACGTCACTGCGTTCTTGACGTTCGGAAATTCTGACAACTTTGTACGACCGTGTGTATGCAAGACAAGTTTGAGCAAACATCCGTCAGAAAAAAACGATGGATCTTGTTGTCGGAATGTCTGATCAATGTCCGATCGTGTGTACAGGGCATTCGTCTTTCCCTAGGGTGCCCCCCATAGAGTCCTGGATTTGTCTGCATGACTCTCCCAGGTCATGGCTCTTGGGATTGCACTGTTGGTGACAGCTAATGATCCAACAGGCAATGAACTCACATACAATATTATCGGGAAAACACATCGTTCAATGTCAGCCAGAGGTCAGGGAAGGCGTTGTTCAGCCAGAGTCCGTACATAGGCCAACAAATAATATCGGATACATCCTAGTTTATTCCTCCACATGGAGAAGTCTTGTTTGTTGATCATTTTATTGATATCTTCTCATCCTGTAACATGTGGTACATTAGTTTACCTTTCTAGTGGCCATCATTTGGCATTTTTCGTCATTTGTCCAAAGTAAAAATCAAACTCCTCTCCCAAATCTGGAAAATTAAATCTATTACAAGATTGCATATATTTGCTTAAAGGAAATCAGCGCTATCACACTAAAATTATTAAATCTGATAAAATAATTCAACCAAAAATATGTGCTAGCACAAACACTTACAGTGCTTCACTCACCGCTATTTACAACCAATTATTCAATAATATAGTGTAGCGTAACTTATTAAATCTCATTCAGTGCAATAAGATTATTACATATAACATAAAGTCCAATATAATGCAAAATATGTGCAATCCCACTGTTCATTCAAAACAAAATAATCTTGTATATAATCTACAGTCCAAAAGTCCATAGCATGATAGATCAAAAACCAGAGAAACACCCGTTAGACCAAACCAAATGATACCGAATGCTTTTACCAAGCTCTGTTTTTAGTAAGTGTATATCTGTATATGCGAGAATAAAAGTGTGTTAAGCGAGAGTACACTATGTCTGTGCCTCTTACATTTTCCATAACATCTGCGGCGGAAGTATTGCCCATACTTGTGGAGTTGGAGGATAGAGCCATCGGGAGTGCAATTAAGAGGACTAAGGAGCTGGTCTCTGCGGATCTGTACTCAGAACACAATATAACACAGGCGTTTTACTTTCATGTTTGAGGTGAGTAGGTTATTCACCTGGTGAAGGATGAGCACTATAGGAGATAATTGAAGGTGTTTCTCCAGTTTTTGATCTATCTTGCTATGGACTTTTGGACTTTGTAGATTATATACAGGACTATTTTGTTTTGAATGAATAGTGGGATTGCACATATTTTGGAATATATTGCACTATTGCACTTTATCTTATATGTAAAATTTTATTGCACTTAACGAGATTTAATAAGTTGCACTACACTATATTTTTGAACTAAATATATATACATATATCATATATGTGTGAATTATCTATATCATTAGTGGTGGGTGTGGTTTCCCAAAGGCAAGAAATCCAAGGAATGCTTAAATTTACCATACACTGGTAGAATTTTGACTACATTTTTCTTTTTTTATTTAAGAATGTTCATTTAATTTTCTAATCATTAGTGGGATCAAACCAACATTCATTTTCAACTGCAGTGAGAAGACAAATTGAAGGAGCAGGAAAGAACTAATTTCTAACAATTAAAGTGGATTTTGTTTGGTAAAGTCCATTCATTCCAAAATTTTATGTTGTCAAGCTGTTGAATGTTCTGAGAATTTTCATTTAAAAATCTACTAATGTATAGCCAGCTTTAGTCTCCCCCAGGGATCCCCACAGGGATATTGGGATTTATTTGTAGGACTTTTCCACACCATAGCCTTTGGGTTTTCCCTGTTGGTGGCAGTTAGTAATCTAAGCGAGTTACCAAATTATAAGGAAAATGTATAGTCCAGTAACACACAGAGGTCCTAGCAGGCGGTGTTCAACACATGGCCTAGTATTGCTTGCATTCTACTTTATTCCTCCGAAAGGAAACATCAGGTTTATCTTTTTATTCATGTACTCTATCATGTACAGGTGAAACTTGAAAAATTTGAATATCGTGAAAAAAGTTAATTTATTTCACTAATGCACCTTAAAAGGTGAAACTAATATATGAAATAGACTCATTACATGCAAAGCAAGATAGTTCAAGCCATGATTTGTCATAAGTGTGATGATTATGGTTTACAGCTCATGAAAACCCCAAATCCCCAATCTCAGAAAATTAGAATATTACATGCAATCAATAAAACAAGGATTGTACATACAACAAGCATGCATATGTACTCAGTACTTGGTTTGGGCCCCTTTTGCAGCAATTACTGCCTCAATGCGGCATGGCATGGAAGCTATCAGCCTGTGGCACTGCTGAGGTGTTATGGAAGACCAGGATGCTTCAATAGGGGCCTTCAGCTCTTCTGCATTGTTCGATCTCATGTCTCTCATCTTTCTCTTGGCAATGCCCCATAGATTCTCTATGGCTTTCATGTCAGGCGAGTTTTCTGGCCAATCAAGCACAGTAATCGCACGGTCATTGAACCAGGTTTTGGTGCTTTTGGCAGTGTGGGCAGGTGCCAAGTCCTGCTGGAAAATGAAGTTAGCATCCCCATAGAGCTCGTGTGCAGAAGGAAGTATGAAGTGCTCCAAAATCTCCTGGTAGACAGCTGCGTTGACCCTGGACTTAATGAAGCACAGTGGACCAACACCAGCAGATGACATGGCTCCCTAAATCAACACAGACTGTGGAAACTTCACACTGGACTTCCTCTCCATTCTTCCTCCGTACTCTGGGTCCTTGGTTTCTAAATGAGATGCAAAATTTCCTCTCATCAGAAAAGAGGACTTTGGAACACTGAGCAACAGACCAGGACTGTTTTTCTTTAGCCCAGGGAAGATGCTTCTGACGTTGTTTGTTGTTCAGGAGTGGCTTGACAAGAGGAATACGACATTTGAAGCCCATGTCCAGGATCCGTCTGTGTGTGGTGGCTCTTGATGCACCGACTCCAGCCTCAGTCTACTCCTTGTTAAAGTCCCCAACACTTTTGAATTGCCTTTTCCTGACAATCCTCTCCAGGCTGCGGTCATCCCTGTTGCTTGTGCACCTTTTTCCTCCACATTTTTACCTTCCACATAACTTTCTATTAATGTGCTTTGATGCAGCACTTTGGGAACACTTTGGGAAACTTCTTTTGTAATTACCTTTTGAGGCTTTCCCTCCTTATGGAGGATGTCAATGATGGTTTTCTGCACAACTGTCAGGTCAGCAGTCTTTCCCATGATTGTGATTCCTACTGAACCAGACTGAGAGACCATTTAAAGGCTCAGGAACCCTTTGCAGGTGATTAGAGTGGGACACTTTGAGCCTAGAATATTGCACCTTTTCACAATACTCTAATTTTCTAAGATTGTGGATTTGGGGTTTTCATGAGCTGTAAGCCATAATCATCACAATTATGACAAATCACTGCTTGAACTAAATTGCTTTGCATGTAATGAGTCTATTTCATATATTAGTTTCACCTTTTAAGTTGCATTAGTGAAATAAATGAACTTTTGCACAATTTTCAAATTTTTCGAGTTTCACCTGTATTTGTGTTATAAAAGGGGATATATTCATTTATCTCTTCAGTTGCCATATTCAAAAAGCTTTTCAAAACTGCCGGAAAAAGTGCTACTAAAAGTAAGGAATGTGGACTTGTCCAATGTGTACAGTCTTAGGTTCCTTTTACACTAGTAGTAGTATTTGGGGGGGGCATTACAAATGTGGATCAATCATCTGTTTTTATCTCTCCTGGCCACCCGTGTGAAAGGAACCTTAGTAGTTACCAAGGACAACTGTGAGAAATGTAGACTCTGTTGTGACATGCCTCCTGGCAACACCTGATAGACCTCCAAGAGAAACACAGGGAGTTAGATGAACAAATAAGATATTTTAGTGTTTAATAGTTGCAAGTAACAAGTAATGCCCCGTACACACGGTCGGATTTTCCGATGGAAAATGTCCGATCAGAGCGTGTTGTCGGAAATTCCGACCATGTGTGGGCTCCATCGGACATTTTCCATCGGATTTTCTGACACACAAAGTTGGAGAGCAGGAGATAAAAATTTTCCGACAACAAAATCCGTTGTCGGAAATTCCGATCGTGTGTACACAAATCCGACGGACAAAGTGCCACGCATGCTCAGAATAAAGAAAGAGATGAAAGCTATTGGCCACTGCCCCGTTTATAGTCCCAACATACGTGTTTTACATCACCGCGTTCAGAACGATCGGATTTTCCGACAACTTTGTGTGACCGTGTGTATGCAAGACAAGTTTGAGCCAACATCCGTCGGAAAAAATCCTAGGATTTTGTTGTCGGAATGTCCGAACAAAGTCCGACCGTGTGTACGCCCTATAACAGTTCTCAAAGACATATTCCACACACTTTCCTATACAAAACTCTGTAGTGCCCCATGAAGTGGTCATACCTTAGGCAGAGGGCTATATCCTTTAAGAGTTCTGCTCAAGACAAGAGTCCATAAAAGGCAATAAATCCACAATAGGTAGCAATCAATCCCTTAAAGTCCATGATCTGGTACTAATCCATACAATGCTGTAAGTCCATGACTGGCCGCTATAAGTCCATAAAGATCCACAGATTCAAGACCTCAACTAGGCTTCCTCCAAGGAGATGTCCGTCCCCGCAGAGTAACAGTTACATTTTGGCATACTTTTCACAAACTCCCTTCTAGGGCACTAATGAGCCCCTATTTATATGGTATGACCTGCAAGGGGATAGTAAATTCCTTGAAAAGAGAGGGGGAAAACCTGTCCAGCAATATTATCCCCCTTTTCTTCCCAGGAACCACCAGCCTAGCGAGTCAACCTAAGGACACAGTGCAACATTTATACATTGTAACAATTTGCAACAAAGTTGACCTAGTTAACCTCAGAGCATGAACAAAGTAGAATTTTTTTTTACACTTTAGAACCCACTTGGAAGCACCTGCTTACCAGCATGTGATAATGTGAAACAAGCTGGTGGACTGAAAATCAATCATTTAGTGGTAGTGGTTACAGTATCTCACAACAGCGCGTGCACCCCTGACATTTTTGTAAATATTTTAATATCTTTTCATTTGACAACACTGAAGAAATGACACTTTGCTACAATGTAAAGTAGTGAGTGTACAGCTTGTATAACAGTGTAATTTTGCTGTCCCCTCAAAATAACTCAACACACAGCCATTAATGTCTAAACCACTGGCAACAAAAGTGAGTACACCCCTAAGTGAAAATGTCCAAATTGGGCCAAATTAGCCATTTTCCCTCCCGGGTGTCATGTGACTCGTTAGTGTTGCAAGGTAAATGGGGAGCAGGTGTGTTAAATTTGGTGTTATTGCTCTCACTCTCTCATACTGGTCACTGGAAGTTCAACATGGCACCTCATGGCAAAGAACTCTCTGAGGATCTGAAAAAAAGAATTGATGCTCTACATAAAGATGGCCTAAGCTATAAGAAGATTGCCAAGACCCCGAAACTGAGCTGTAGCACGGTGGCCAAGACCATACAGCGGTTTACCAGGACAGGTTCCACTCAGAACAGGCCTCGCCATGGTCAACCAAAGAAGTTGAGTGCACGTGCTCAACGTCATATCCAGAGGTTGTCTTTGTGAAATAGACGTATGAGAGCTGCCAGCATTGGGCGTCCAATATGTCATGAACCCCTTTTGGTTGGAAATATTTCCCAACAAGGATGCCATTTCCACTCGAATTGTGGATTTTTGGTCCCTCAACTTGGGCTCTGCTTCCATACGAGTTGTATGGGATGCTTTAAAGGCCTATCTTCGGGGTATGTTAATCCAGAATGTAAGTATTATTAAAAGTGCCTCCCGTAGAAAGCTTGAGCTTGCAAAGGCTGATACCTCCAGGGCGGAAGCCCTGTACATTCCGAATCCCTCTCGGGATATTCAACAAGAATGGCTTTCATCTCAAAATAGGCTGAATGAACTGTTGGATTCTAGAGCTAGGAATAAACTCTTCTTCCAGAAAAGACTTAGATGGGCTGAGGGAGTGGCGAATGGTAGACTATTGGCTCAGATGGTAAGGTCTCAATCCAACCCTACACATGTTTCAGCTCTAATGAATGTAGAGGAGGAGGTTTTTAATCAGACTAGCTCTATTATATCTATTTTGAAGTCCTATTATCAGGATTTGTATACTTCTAGGGCTGACTATACCCCAACAGAGCTATCTAGTTTTTTGGCCAGTATTAATCTTCCGGTTATCCCACAAGAAGAGAGAGAAATTCTTAATCTCTCTACTATCCACAGATGTTAAAATTCTTGCTAAGATACTTGCTACTAGATTAAATAAGGTTATTAAACATATTATCCATTAAGATCAGGTAGGATTCATGCCCAATAAGTCAACCGCATTCAATATCAGATGCGCATATTTAAATATACAGGTTCCGGCTCCGGACTACTCAAATCGTGCCTTTTTGGCTTTGGACGCAATCAAGGCCTTCGATAGTGTCTAATGGCCATACCTATGGGCCATCCTTAAAAATTTGGGCTTGGCTCTGGCTTCTGCCAGTGGGGGCGGTTGTTATGCTCTGCTCCGGTGGCATCGGTTAGGGTCAATGGGCTTCAATCTCCCAGTTTTAAATACTTCCGGGGCACTAGGCAGGGGTGTCCACTGTCCCACCTGCTTTTTGCCCTGGCTATAGAGCCCTTGGCATGTCTTATGCAGGCCTCTTCCAATGTTACCAGTTTGATTAGGGGAGATATGAAGGAAAAGATATCATTATATGCAGATGATCTTCTTTTTTTTCTTGGCCAATGCCTGCTCCTCCCTGCTGGCGGTAATGAAATATATTAAGGAGTTTGGCAGGTTTTCCGGGTTAGGCATAAACTGGTAGAAATCCATGCTAATGCCTCTGGATCCCCTTCCAGATTCACTGTCATCTACACTTTCTCATCTTAAGGTTGTTTCTTCTATAAAATATTTGAGTATAACTATGTCTGACTCCCCACAGTCATATATTGTGGATAATACACTTCCATTACTTTCTAGATTCCAAAATAAAAGTAAAACCTGGAATAAGCTCCCCTTATCGTTAATAGGCCGTATTAATCTAATTAAGATGATATGGATGCCTCAGCTTCTTTATTGTTTACATAATGCCCGATCTGGATACCCATACGGATCTTTATTAAGATTTATACCATATTTAGGCGATTAATAGCAGCTAGCAGTCATCAATGTTGACTGCAGGCTGGGGAGGCTCCCCATGCTTCTACACCCCCCCTTCCCATCCAGTACACAATAGATCTGCAGGAAGCTTTCCCCTATCAATGCTGACTGTGTTTTTCTTTCCTTACAGCTGTGGAAGGAAAGAAAGTCAAATAATCTATGAGCTGCTTAACAAATAGCCTGGTGCATACTACATACCAGCCTAGAAATATCACCATAATAAAACATCATTAATAGGGCGGAACAAAACCCCTCGCATTAAATTGGAGATTCTACAACACCCCAAAAATGCAGGCGGTCTGGCAGTTTCTAATCCAAGGTTATACTTTTTTGCATCCCAACTACAGCACTTTGCTGGATAGGAGTCTGTGCAGACACTTCTTCCTGCTCAACGATTATTTTCTTATGCATTTAAGGGTTACCACTCTATGTCCTAGATGGTGCAAGAGGGGGTGTCTCGCTTGCCGATATGCCTACCTGCAGGATAATATGTAAAATATGGGATACAGTTAAAAAAATACTGGATGTCTCTTATCCTACTAGATACACCCCTATATGGGAAAATGATAGACTTCCTCAAATTTTGGCCCTTAAAGGCTTTCAGAGATGGGGGAAATTAGGAATAACAACTCTAGCTCAGTTATATGAAAACAGTATACCGTATATACTCGAGTATAAGTCGTTCCGAGTATAAGTCGAGGCCCTAATTTACCACAAAAAAATGGTAAAAACTTATTGACCAGAGCATAAGACGAGGGTGAGAAATGCACAGCTACTGTAAGTGGAAAAGAGGGTCAACAATTCCTATTTGCAGCCTCACTGTGCCCATTTGCAGCCATAGGTCCCCCGAACTTCAAACTCAGTAGTTAAGGGTTCCTAGATGCCCCCTAGCTGCAGCCAAAATTTGGGGTCTCTGAACCCAAAGGGTCCCAAAATGACATTGCTGCGGATGGACACAGTTGACCGAATTTGGGGCCCCATATCTTGGGGCCACTTAGTGCTAAGAACGCCAAATTTGGTGTGCAAACCCAGTGGAACTAGCACCATAAAATATCCAAAGCTGGGGTTTCTAGCACTAAGTGGCCCCGAGATACAGGGCCCCAATAATCGGTTCCGAAAATGTCAAGCACTTTTCTGTAGCAGAGAATGACATTTTCTGAACCGATTTTGGGGCCCCGTATTTCGGGGACACTTAGTGCTAGGACCTACATCTTTGGCTATGTTGTGGTACCAGTTCAACTGGGTTTGCACACCAAATTTGGGGTTCCTAGCACCAAGTGGCCCTGAGATACAGGGCCCCAAAGTCGGTTCAGAAAATGTCAAGCACTTCTGCAGTAGAGAATGACATTTTCCGAACCGATTTTGGGACCCCGTATTTCGGGGACACTTAGAGCTAGGACGTACATCTTTGGATATGTTGTGGTACCAGTTTAACTGGGTTTGCACACCAAATTTGGGGTTCCTAGCACCAAGTGGCCCTGAGATACAGGGCCCCAAAATCGGTTTGGAAAATGAAATTTTTTGCTGCAGAAAAGTGCTTGACTCGAGTATAAGTCGAGGGGGGCACTTTCAGCACAAAAAAATGTGCTGAAAAACTCGACTTATACTCAAGTATATACGGTACTTAAATCCTTTGAAGATCTAAGGGGAGAGTTCTCTTTACATTCTAATTGGTTCTATCAATTCCTCCAACTAAGATATGCTTTACATGCCCAGTTCTCTTCTGCTAGGATATCCCCCCCCCCCCATCCTTGTTCTTGGGCTGTGTTTTGTTTAATGTGATTTTGTTTGTATAATTGTCCTGTATTGTCTTAATATTGTTTGCATATAAATATAAAAAAAGGATCTGATTTAAAAAAAAAAGAGTGCTGCCAGCATTGCTGCAGAGGTTGAAGGGGTGCAGTAAAGTGTCATTTCTTCAGTGTTGTCACATGAAAAGATAGAATAAAATATTTATTACAAAAATATGAGGGGTGTACTCACTTTTGTGAGATGCTGTATATTGCCACTAAATTAATGCTTTCTGGCTGCAGTAGCTCCTGACCATGTAGGTGATTACCTAATAAGCCAAACATTGAACAGTTAGGCTTATCTCTAGTTCCAGCTATAACATGTTTCAATATGACATAAAAATTTTCATAATGCAACTCATGTGTTTATGAACAGAAAGAAAAATCACCATCATACTATATAAATTCTTTCCTGTATTGTTTCAGTATGTAAAACTCCTAAGATGTCAAAAGCAAAGACAGCTACATCACCTGGAAAGAAAATAAAGGATGTGAAGCCAACAGCAGTAACATATTTTGGTGTCGGGCCAAGTTCTAAACCCATTAGGAAGAGAACAAGTAAAGTACAAGCAAGTGGTGCCATTCCAGGAACTTCACAAAACACCGGGCAAACTTCAACCAAAAAGAGAGCACCCAAACGAAAACTAGACCAACCAGAACAAGGTAATCTAGCATTTGTCAGCATTGCTTAATAACAAGTGTCAGACTGGAACTAAAGTCAGTCATACATGGATTGAAATTCAATCCATGGATTAAGATTCGATCCATCTATGGGCAGTGTGATCAACTTGGGTACAACCAGCCTGTCAGATTTTTTACATGCAATTAATAGCAGCGGCTATAGCAGCTAGCAGTCATCAATGTTGACTGCAGTCTGGGGAGGCTCCCCATGCTACTACACCCCCCATTCCTGTCCAGTACACAATAGATCTGCAGGAAGCTTTCCCCTATCAATGCTGACTGTGATTTTCTTTCCTTTCAGCTGGAAGTAAAGAAAGTCAAATAATCTATGAGCTGCTTAACAAATAGCCTGGTGCACTCCTGACATTTTTGTAAATATTTTAATATCTTTTCATTTGACAACACTGAAGAAATGACACTTTGCTACAATGTAAAGTAGTGAGTGTACAGCTTGTATAACAGTGTAAATTTGCTGTCCCCTCAAAATAACTCAACACACAGCCATTAATGTCTAAACCACTGGCAACAAAAGTGAGTACACCCCTAAGTGAAAATGTACAAATTGGGCCAAATTAGCCATTTTCCCTCCCTGGTGTCATGTGACTCGTTAGTGTTACAAGGTGAATGGGGAGCAGGTGTGTTAAATTTGGTGTTATTGCTCTCACTCTCTCATACTGGTCACTGGAAGTTCAACATGGCACCTCATGGCAAAGAACTCTCTGAGGATCTGAAAAAAAGAATTGATGCTCTACATAAAGATGGCCTAAGCTATAAGAAGATTGCCAAGACCCCGAAACTGAGCTGTAGCACGGTGGCCAAGACCATACAGCGGTTTACCAGGACAGGTTCCACTCAGAACAGACCTCACCATGGTCAACCAAAGAAGTTGAGTGCACGTGCCCAGCGTCATATCCAGAGGTTGTCTTTGTGAAATAGATGTATGAGAGCTGCCAGCATCGGGCGTCCAATATGTCATGAACCCCTTTTGGTTGGAAATATTTCCCAACGAGGATGCCATTTCCACTCGAATTGTGGATTTTTGGTCCCTCAACTTGGGCTCTGCTTCCATACGAGTTGTATGGGATGCTTTAAAGGCCTATCTTCGGGGAATGTTAATCCAGAATGTAAGTATTATTAAAAGTGCCTCCCGTAGAGAGCTTGAGCTTACAAAGGCTGATACCTCCAGGGCGGAAGCCCTGTACATTCCGAATCCCTCTCTGGATATCCAACAAGAATGGCTTTCATCTCAAAATAGGCTGAATGAACTGTTGGATTCTAGAGCTAGGAATAAACTCTTCTTCCAGAAAAGACTTAGATGGGCTGAGGGAGTGGCGAATGGTAGACTATTGGCTCAGATGGTAATGTCTCAATCCAACCCTACACATGTTTCAGCTCTAATGAATGTAGAGGAGGAGGTTTTTAATCAGACTAGCTCTATTATATCTATTTTTAAGTCCTATTATCAGGATTTGTATAGTTCTAGGGCTGACTATACCCCAACAGAGCTATCTAGTTTTTTGGCCATTATTAATCTTCCGGTTATCCCACAAGAAGAGAGAGAAATTCTTAATGCTCCACTCACCTTACTGGAAGTGGAAAGTGCTTCCCTAACTCCAAGGCCCCAGAGATTGATGGTCTCCCTATAGTGATCTATAAAAAATATAATAAAGAGATGCTTCCTGCCCTCCTTAGTACATTAAATGAGGCTTTTCATCTGGGCCGGCTTCCAGACACTATGGGTCAATCTGTAATTGTAGTCATACCTAAAAAGCATAAAAACTTGCTACGGCCTGAATCTTACAGACCAATCTCTCTACTATCCACAGATGTTAAAATTCTTGCTAAGATACTTGCTACTAGATTAAATAAGGTTATTAAACATATTATCCATTAAGATCAGGTAGGATTCATGCCCAATAAGTCAACCGCATTCAATATCAGATGCGCATATTTAAATATGCAGGTTCCGGCTCCGGGCCACTCAAATCGTGCCTTTTTGGCTTTGGACGCAATCAAGGCCTTCGATAGTGTCGAATGGCCATACCTATAGGCCATCCTTAAAAATTTGGGCTTGGCTCTGGCTTCTGCCAGTGGGGGCGGTTGTTATGCTCTGCTCCGGTGGCATCGGTTAGGGTCAATGGGCTTCAATCTCCCAGTTTTAAATACTTCCGGGGCACTAGGCAGGGGTGTCCACTGTCCCACCTGCTTTTTGCCCTGGCTATAGAGCCCTTGGCATGTCTTATGCAGGCCTCTTCCAATGTTACCAGTTTGATTAGGGGAGATATGAAGGAAAAGATATCATTATATGCAGATGATCTTCTTTTTTTTTCCTGGCCAATGCCTGCTCCTCCCTGCTGGCGGTAATGAAATATATTAAGGAGTTTGGCAGGTTTTCCGGGTTAGGCATAAACTGGGAGAAATCCATGCTAATGCCTCTGGATCCCCTTCCAGATTCGCTGCCATCTACACTTTCTCATCTTAAGGTTGTTTCTTCTATAAAATATTTGAGTATAACTATGTCTGACTCCCCACAGTCATATATTGTGGATAATACACTTCCATTACTTTCTAGATTCCAAAATAAAAGTAAAACCTGGAATAAGCTCCCCTTATCGTTAATAGGCCGTATTAATCTAATTAAGATGATATGGATGCCTCAGCTTCTTTATTGTTTACATAATGCCCCGATCTGGATCTTTATTAAGATTTATACCATATTTAGGCGATTAATAGCAGCTAGCAGTCATCAATGTTGACTGCAGGCTGGGGAGGCTCCCCATGCTACTACACCCCCCCCTTCCCATCCAGTACACAATAGATCTGCAGGAAGCTTTCCCCTATCAATGCTGACTGTGTTTTTCTTTCCTTACAGCTGTGGAAGGAAAGAAAGTCAAATAATCTATGAGCTGCTTAACAAATAGCCTGGTGCATACTACATACCAGCCTAGAAATATCACCATAATAAAACATCATTAATAGGGCGGAACAAAACCCCTCGCATTAAATTGGAGATTCTACAACACCCCAAAAATGCAGGCGGTCTGGCAGTTTCTAATCCAAGGTTATACTTTTTGCATCCCAACTACAGCACTTTGCTGGATAGGAGTCTGTGCAGACACTTCTTCCTGCTCAACGATTATTTTCTTATGCATTTAAGGGTTACCACTCTATGTCCTAGATGGTGCAAGAGGGGGTGTCTCGCTTGCCGATATGCCTACCTGCAGGTTAATATGTAAAATATGGGATACAGTTAAAAAAATACTGGATGTCTCTTATCCTACTAGATACAGCCCTATATGGGAAAATGATAGACTTCCTCAAATTTTGGCTCCTAGAGGCTTTCAGAGATGGGGGAAATTAGGAATAACAACTCTAGCTCAGTTATATGAAAACAGTATACCGTATATACTCGAGTATAAGTCGTTCCGAGTATAAGTCGAGGCCCTAATTTACCACAAAAAAATGGGAAAAACTTATTGACCCGAGTATAAGACGAGGGTGAGAAATGCACAGCTACTGTAAGTGGAAAAGAGGGTCAACAATGCCTATTTGCAGCATCACTGTGCCCATTTGCATGCCTCACTGTGCCCATTTGCAGCCATAGGTCCCCCGAACTTCAAACTCGGTAGTTAAGGGTTCCTAGATGCCCCCTAGCTGCAGCCAAAATTTGGGGTCTCTGAACCCAAAGGGTCCCAAAATGACATTGCTGTGGATGGACACAGTTGAACGAATTTGGGGCCCCGTATCTTGGGGCCACCTAGTGCTAAGAACCCCAAATTTGGTGTGCAAACCCAGTGGAACTAGCACCATAAAATATCCAAAGCTGGGGTTTCTAGCACCAAGTGGCCCCGAGATACAGGGCCCCAAAAATCGGTTCAGAAAATGTCAAGCACTTTTCTGTAGCAGAGAATTACATTTTCCGAACTGGCTTTGGGGCCCCGTATCTCGGAGCCACTTAGTGCTAGGACCTACATCTTTGGCTATGTTGTGGTACCAGTTCAACTGGGTTTGCACGCCAAATTTGGGGTTCCTAGCACCAAGTGGCCCTGAGATACGGGGCCCCAAAATCGGTTTGGAAAATGAAATTTTTTGCTGCAGAAAAGTGCTTGACTCGAGTATAAGTCGAGGGGGGCACTTTCAGCACAAAAAAAGTGCTGAAAAACTCGACTTATACTCGAGTATATACGGTACTTAAATCCTTTGAAGATCTAAGGGGAGAGTTCTCTTTACATTCTAATTGGTTCTATCAATTCCTCCAACTAAGATATGCTTTACATGCCCAATTCTCTTCTGCTAGGATATTCCCCCCCCCCCTATCCTTGTTCTTGGGCTGTGTTTTGTTTAATGTGATTTTGTTTGTATAATTTTCTTGTATTGGCTTAATATTGTTTGCATATAAATATAAAAAAAGGATCTGATTTAAAAAAAAGAGTGCTGCCAGCATTGCTGCAGAGGTTGAAGGGGTGCAGTAAAGTGTAATTTCTTCAGTGTTGTCACATGAAAAGATAGAATAAAATATTTATTACAAAAATATGAGGGGTGTACTCACTTTTGTGAGATGCTGTATATTGCCACTAAATTAATGCTTTCTGGCTGCAGAAGCTCTGACCATGTAGGTGATTACCTAATAAGCCAAACATTGAACAGTTAGGCTTATCTCTAGTTCCAGCTATAACATGTTCCAATATGACATAAAAATTTTCATAATTCAACTCATGTGTTTATGAACAGAAAGAAAAATCACCATCATACTATATAAATTCTTTCCTGTATTGTTTCAGTATGTAAAACTCCTAAGATGTCAAAAGCAAAGACAGCTACATCACCTGGAAAGAAAATAAAGGATGTGAAGCCAACAGCAGTGACATATTTTGGTGTCGGGCCAAGTTCTAAACCCATTAGGAAGAGAACAAGTAAAGTACAAGCAAGTGGTGCCATTCCAGGAACTTCACAAAACACCGGGCAAACTTCAACCAAAAAGAGAGCACCCAAACGAAAACTAGACCAACCAGAACAAGGTAATCTGGCATTTGTCAGCATTGCTTAATAACAAGTGTCAGACTGGAACTAAAGTCAGTCATACGTGGATTGAAATTCAATCCATGGATTAAGATTCGATCCATCTATGGGCAGACTGATTGTACCCAAGTCGATCAACTTGGGTACAACCAGCCTGTCAGATTTTTTACATGCAATTAATAGCAGCGGCTATAGCAGCTAGCAGTCATCAATGTTGACTGCAGTCTGGGGAGGCTCCCCATGCTACTACACCCCCCCCATTCCTGTCCAGTACACAATAGATCTGCAGGAAGCTTTCCCCTATCAATGCTGACTGTGTTTTTCTTTCCTACAGCTGTGGAAGGAAAGAAAGTCAAATAATCTATGAGCTGCTTAACAAATAGCCTGGTGTATACTACATACCAGCCTAGAAATATCACCATAATAAAACATCATGCCCCCCCTCCTGCTGGACATCTTTTTTGCCTGCCTCTTGGTCTTGCCCTGCTTAAATTGCCACATTAATAACTTAAAGTGAACCTTTAATATTTGGTTCACACTTTGTTGCTTTGGGATATTTTATTGTCTCTCGCTGTGTGTTTTATGTCAAGGCAGCAATATTTTGCAAAAG
Organism: Aquarana catesbeiana; assembly: GCF_042186555.1. Lineage (NCBI taxonomy): Eukaryota > Metazoa > Chordata > Amphibia > Anura > Ranidae > Aquarana > Aquarana catesbeiana. Next base: position 50,538,375 of record NC_133329.1, read on the forward strand.
TCCTGAAACTATTATATTGCACATTAACACTGTCATATTTTGATTTCTTCTTACCAGCTACTCCAAGCAACAGGAGAGGAAGATTTGGCATAACTGAGCCAGGTAAGAAAAATGTTTGAGGTGAAGGTAGATTGTCACTAAGAACATACTGTCTGTTAGATGAGCCTTTCACATCTACAATAGGGTGACCAGACACCCCGGTTTCTGGGGACAGTCCCTGAATTGAGCACACTGTCCCTGGACCAAGTCTGTCCCCAGTTTTGTTGGATTTGAACAGGGGCTGGGGCAATTTCAAAGACAGTCAGTGCAGAATTAAAAAAAATAATCTTACTAGCTTAGGGGGTGTATTTTTTCCATGATCTGTGCCCCTTTCTGATGACCATGTGCTGGTCGGAGCGGAGGGAATATTTCTTCAGTTTTGGGTGCATGCCCATTTAGCCCCGCTCGCATGTTCTTCTGCCTTGGCTCAAGTCCCAGCCAGCCGCCTGCCTGCTTATCTCCTTGCCTTCACTGGTGGAGTGATCTTCCTCCGCTCCCCACCAGGGCCCGGAAAGTAAGACCTAACAGGCTGTGAGGCGGGCGTTGGCAGCGTCGGAGTCACTGATTGCCACCATTACTAGTAAAAAAAAAAAAAATGTCCCCAGATTTCACTTTAAAAAATCTGGTCATCTTAATCTACAAATAAATCTTCTTTATTTCAGTAAATTCTAATCTTGTTCAGTGAAAATGAAAGGAAAATGTTTTAATGTTGGGACATTGCTTAGAGCAGAGGTCTTTGTAAATGCGCTCGCCAATGCCCGGTAACTAAGCCGGGGCCACAGTCATGCGAAAATCAGCATTAAGGTGGCACCCCAGAATTAGAAGAGAGCCGTTCGCTCAGATACACTTGATATATGAAGCACTTTACTGTGAAGAACTCTTCCTGTGACACTGTTATGCCTTCCTGAATACCGCATTTTGAGGCGATACCGCAGAGTCTGTGTCCTACTGCACCAGCTCAGCCATAACTTGTCACCTCACTCCCAGTGACGACATAAAGCAGCGTTACCTCTTTGTGGGGATGTAGCAGCAAACGGCTCTATGAGTTCTGGGAAACCAGTAATGGACTCCGGACACAGACTCCAGGAAAACAAACCTTTTATTTCGCTAGCGAAAGGACCCAGCACCAACCTGGATGCTAAGTGGCCCTTATGGGCGTTTACAACATATATACCAGCCTTTGTGATAGAAATACATATTTCCTCTAAGGAGGAGACTCCTGGATCATTTAACCAATCATAAAGACACACATATTAGAACATATCAATTATTCATGACCTCTGGAAACTGTCTCACTTCTAGGCTATTATCGAACCCGTAAATTCCCAACGTAAATTTCACAATTACTGTATGCGGCTAACTTCTTGTCTGACAAACTGAAATGTCAAGCTATGTATAGTATTTACTAGACATGTGCATTCGTTTTCATCCCGAATACATTTTCGTCTGAATTTCTGGGAATTTCGCATTCGTTTTAAGAAACGATAACGAACGCCCGAACTCCGAAAGATCCGACATAAAAAATGCTTTATTTTCGCTTCGTTGCGACAACAGTTTGATATAGAGAAACGGGACAGGATGGGTTTGTAAGGACAGTTGCTGTGGCTGACCATGGATATACACCCATCAAGTAGGTTGTACTGGACTATCTCGGTACTGATACACAAACAAATACATGATATAAAATAATATTTAATACATATAAAAAAACATATACAAAAGACAATAAATAAAATTCAATCACAGACAACTAACAGGATCACCCGAAAGATAACTGTTGATGTGGGGAATAGACAAATTAATCCTCTACTAGTTTCGCAGATTGGGACTGCTTCTTCAGGAGGAACTGTCTATGAAACAGAAAATACAATAAGGTATACAGTAATTAGAGCGAGAAGAACAAGCTGTCAATTTAAACCTTGTAATAGGAAGATCTACTCACCCAGAAGATCAAGCATGATACGTAACCAGGCTACTAAGAAGATTCCACCCGTGGCGGACGAGGGTGATTGTACGTGGCCACTTCTAATTAAAAATAAATATAGTGATGGTAAATGAAAAATGATTGATTAGAGGAACCCATGGGAGGTGAGGGAACACCGAGTACTTCACAGTGTGGTGGTAAGAGGTAAGGGACATAAAAATAGAAAATGTGAGGGTAGAAGAAGGGTGAGGGGAGAGAAACAAAACGGGGGGGGGGGGGGGGGGGGAGAGGAAAGGGGGAAAAGGGAAGAGAAGGGGATGGGGGTTAGGCACATCGAACCTGTGGTTGAATGTGCCTAACCTAACTCTATTAGTCCAAGATTATTCGACATAGAGAGAAAAGATTCGGCATGAAGATTCGACGAAGCAGCTAAAAACATACGATCACCGTGAGTGGACATTTATGGTCAAATGCTCCACCCATATACTATAGAAGAATTCTAATGTTGGTTGACTAGTAATAATAATTCGAATTCTACTATAGCTTGTGGGCGGAGCATTTGACCAGAAATGTACGATTTTGGCGTTGCACAGTTTAGCAATCTTCTTAGAACATTCGACAAACCATAAGCCTTAAATTGACAGATTCGACCTTAATTCGGATTTTCGGACAAATGCATTTTTTAACAAAACAAAATAAACAAAAACAAATTTCGGGAGTAACTAAATAAATTTATTTTTCGGGCGAAAACGAAATTCCGAAAATAAATATTTCAGTATGCACATGTCTAGTATCTGCGCGGTCATGCAATGCTGTACCCAAACAAAATTTGCGTCCTTTTCTTCCCACAAATAGAGATTTCTTTTGATGGTATTTGATCACCTCTGCGTTTTTTATTTTTTGCGCTATAAATGGAAAAATACCGAAAATTTTGAAAAAAAATGATATTTTCTACTTTTTGTTATAAAAAAAATCCAATAAACTCAATTTTAGTCATACATTTAGGCCAAAATGTATTCGGCCACATGTCTTTGGTAAAAAAAAATGTCAATAAGCGTATATATTTATTGGTTTGCGCAAAAGTTATAGCGTCTACAAACTAGGGTACATTTTCTGGAATTTACACAGCTTTTAGTTTATGACTGTCTATGTCATTTCATGAGGTGCTAAAATGGCAGGGCAGTACAAAACCCCCCCAAATGACCCCATTTTGGAAAGTAGACACCCCAAGGAAATTGCTGAGAGGCATGTTGAACCCATTGAATATTAATTTTTTTTGTCCCAAGTGATTGAAAAATGACAAAAAAAAAAGTTACAAAAAGTTGTCACTAAATGATATATTGCTCACACAGGCCATGGGCATATGTGTGTGCCACTTTCCAAAATGGGGTCATTTGGGGGGGGGGGGGGGTTGTGCCACCTGGGCATTCCATGGCCTCCGAAACTGTGATAGGCTGTATAGAGTGAAATCAAAAATTTACGCCCTTAGAAAGCCTGAAGGCGGTGCTTGGTTTTCGGGGTCCCGTACGCGGCTAGGCTCCCAAAAAGTCCCACACATGTGGTATCCCCATACTCAGGAGAAGCAACAGAATGTATTTTGGGGTGCAATTCCACATATTCCCATGGCCTGTTTGTGCATGACAAAAAAAAAAACAAACAATTGTCTTTTTCCCGCAACTTGTGTCCCAATATAAAATTTTCCATGGACTCGACATGCCTCTCAGCAAATAGCTTGGGGTGTCTACTTTCCAAAATGGGGTCATTTGGGGGGGGGTTTGAACTGTCCTGGCATTTTATGCACAACATTTAGAAGCTTATGTCACACATCACCCACTCTTCTAACCACTTGAAGACAAAGCCCTTTCTGACACTTTATGTTTACATGAAAAAATTATTTTTTTTTGCAAGAAAATTACTTTGAACCCCCAAACATTATATATGTTCTTAAAGCAAATGCCCTACAGATTAAAATGGTGTGTGTTTCATTTGTTTTTTTCACACAGTATTTGCGCAGCGATTTTTCAAACGCATTTTTTTGGGAAAGAACACACTTTTTTAAATTTTAATGCACTAAAACACACTATATTGCCCAATTGTTTGATGAAATAAAAAAGATGATCTTAGGCCGAGTACATGGATACCAAACATGACATGCTTTAAAATTGCACACAAACGTGCAGTGGCGACAAACTAAATACATTTTTAAAAGCCTTTAAAGGTTACCACTTTAGATTTACAGAGGAGGTCTACTGCTAAAATTACTGCCCTCTACCTGACCTTCACGGTGATACTGTACCTCACATGCATGGTGCAATTGCTGTTTACATTTGACGCCAGACTGACGCTGGCGTTCGCCTTTGCGTGCGAGCAGGGGGGGGACAGGGGTGCTTTTTTTTTTTTTTTACTTTATTATTTTTTTGCCTTTTTATCTAATTTTTAAACTGTTCCTTTCATTTTTTTTTTTAATCATTTTTATTGTTATCTCAGGCAATGTAAATATCCCCTATGATAGCAATAGGTAGTGACAGGTACTCTTTTTTGAAAAAATTGGGGTCTATTAGACCCTACATCTCTCTTCTGTCCTCAAAGCATCTGACCACACCAAGATCGGTGTGATAAAATGCTTCCCCAATTTCCCAATGGCGCTGTTTACATCCGGCGAAATCTAAGTCATGAAATGCTCGTAGCTTCTGGTTTCTTAGGCCATAGAGATGTTTGGAGCCAATCTGGTCTCTGATCAGCTCTATGGTCAGCTGGCTGAATCACCGGCTGCATTCTCAGGTTCCCTGTTGGGACAGGAGAGCCAGAGAAAAACATGGAAGATGGTGGGAGGGAACATTCCCTCCCACTGCTTGTAAAAGCAGTCTACAGGCTAATTAGCCGCTAGGATTGCTTTTACATGAAAGCCGACTGCTGGCTGAAAAGAATGATACCAAGATGATACCTAAACCTGCAGGCATCATTCTGGTATAACCACTCAAAGTTGTGAATGGCATACCTGAAGACAAAAAAATGGTTAACAACTTTGTGAAAAAAAAAAAAAAAAAACAATTGTCTTTTTCCCGCAACTTGTGTCCCAATATAAAATTTTTCATGGACTCGACATGCCTCTCAGCAAATAGCTTGGGGTGTCTACTTTCCAAAATGGGGTCATTTGGGGGGGTTTTGAACTGTCCTGGCATTTTATGCACAACATTTAGAAGCTTATGTCACACATCACCCACTCTTCTAACCACTTAAAGACAAAGCCCTTTCTGACACTTTAAACAGTAAACAGTAAAGTATAAAAAATTACATACCTGAAAAGCAAACATGATAAAACATAACAACAATAAAACATTGCAGAATAGAATACAGTAAAAAAAGAGCAGAACAATAGAGAGAGAATAGAGCAAGAGAGAACAATAAAAGGACAACTATTTTTGTTTCTTTTATTTTATATATTTTTTGTGTTTTTTTTTACACTTTTGTTTGTAACTTTTATAATGGTAACCGGTTCCAGGTTCGGGTCTCTCAAAATGCGATGGCATCTTGGGAGACCCTGTGAAAGTGTGCCTAGTCTGTGCAATGCTGTACCCTACTCTAATACACAACTAGTGTATGGTAGCGTTCAAAACATTCACCAATACAAAGACCAGGATTGTCAGGACAGGAGGGACAATAATAGCGGATGTCACGCCTATATCCGCGCTTGCTGCAGACACAACATCTTTTTTGGGGGGGTTCGTTGGGTAGGGGTACTCGGGAGGACATAAAGAAAATGCCTCTCATGCAGCCGACTGCATTTGGTTGGGGATGTGAATGGGGGAAGTACGGGTGCTGCAGAAGTGGTGGGTTCCCAATTAGGATTGGCGAATGCAGCAGGAAGGGCATTATGGGCACGACGGGCCTGTGTTTGTCTTCTTCTTGGTGGCAGCGGGACACTACTTGTGCTTGCCACCTCACCAGCTTGAACTGCACTTATGGGACTCGCCACGTCACCAAGTGTTACTGCAGTGCTGGTTTGACTACGACCGGGGTGTACTATGCCACTGGTGCTTGCCAGTTCACCAAAACGCTACCAAAAAAACTGTTAGCGATCGCAGGGATCAGGCCTGACTCTGTGAACGCTGCAGTTATGTGTTTAGTGTTTTGTAAGTAACAGTGATCGATCGATACTGCACTTGGGTGGACTGGGCTGGGCAGGGGCTAAACGCAGGTGCTAGCAGGTATCTGGGCTGATCCCGCTAACACTGCGTTTTTGGGAAACCTAAACTGCTGGGGACGCTAGTATAGATCTAATCGGATCAGATATTGATCCGTTCAGATACTATACCACTAAGGGAGGTGTACGGTGCGTGCGTGGGTGTTAGCAGTACTGGCACTAATCTGACGCTGCCTGGGGCTGGTGCTTGCCAGTTCACCAAAACGCTACCAAAAAAATTGTTGCGATCGCAGGGATCAGGCCTGACTCTGTGAACGCTGCAGTTATACGTTTAGTGTTTTGTAAGTGACCGTGATCAATCGATACTGCACTTGGGTGGGCTGGGCTAGGCAGAGGGGCAAAACGCAGGTGCTAGCAGGTATCTGGGCTGATCCCGCTAACACTGCGTTTTTGGGATCCCTAAACTGCTGGGGACGCTAGTATAGATCTGACCGGATCAGATATTGACCCGTTCAGATACTATACCACTAAGGGAGGTGTATGGTGCGTGCGTGGGTGTTAGCGGTACTGGCGCTAATCTGACGCTGCCTGGGGCAACGCATATCACCGCTGGGCGATCAGGACGCTAAACATTTTTTAGGTAATAAACGGCGGGTGCCCTGACACTATAAAAAATAAACTAACCAGCGTCACCCGTAAAAGTTATACGGCGATCACTGGTGAAAGGGTTAACTAGGGGGCAATCAAGGGGTTAAAACATTTATTAGGTAGTATATGGGGGTCCCTGACGCTATAAAACGCTGACGGCGAACCTAAATATTTACCTCCCTAACTAGCGTCACCAGTGACACTAATACAGCGATCAGAAAAATGATCGCTTAGCGACACTGGCGACGGGGGGTGATCAAGGGGTTAAAACTTTATTGGGGGGGGTTAGGGGGGTACCCTAGACCTAAAGGGGGCTAACACTAACTGCCCTACCACACTAACTGTCACAAACTGACACCATGCAGTAATCAGAAAAAAAAAAAAACTGCTTGGTGTCAGTGTGACAGGGGGTGGGGGGAGGGGTGATTAAGGGGTGATCGGGGGGTGATGGGGGGTGTAATGTATGCCTGGCATGTTCAACTGTGTGTGTTGTGTTGTGCAACTCACTCAGATGTCTTCTCTCCTCGGCGCCGGAACGGAAAATACCAAGCCGAGGAGAGATGACATAATTTCCTCTGCTGCTGTTTACTATACAGCAGCAGAGGAAGAATCCCATTGGCTGGGAGGGATCACGAGGGGGGGGGCCATGAATGGATGGCCTCCCCCTCACCACTGATCACTCTCAGACAGAAGCCGACCGCCTCGGGCACCAGAGGGGGGTCTGATCGGACCCCCCGCCCGTGGCAAGCAATCACGTACCAGGTACGTGATTTTGCCTGCCCGTGCCATTCTGCCGCAATATATCTAGGCGGTCGGCAAGTGGTTAAGGAACATAAAGAAGATGAGTTCTGCACACCTGTGGGACATCATTTCACAACTGGACCACACTATGGAGGACCTCAATGTTTTAGTTCTTAAAGGGAATTTCAAAAGTATTCAGGAAAGGAAAACTTTTGAACTAAGAATGATAGTTCTATTTGACACAAAAGATAATGGCCTAAATCTAAACTTGGGTTTTCTCACTCATTATCCAACAGTTTTATGACCCCCACTGTGACTATCACCCCCTCCCCTCCCCCAGGTCTATATCTTTCACTCGTTCTTAACTCACTAACTATCCTAGTTTAATTACCGATGCTTTGTACATTTGTTTGTGTTTTTTTTGCTTTTTTTTCCCATGAGATTGTCTTTTTTTAACATTCTGCTAAAACCTTGTGAATTAGTACTGCTTGGACGCACCCCAAAAGAAGGGGACATACCCCAAAATTTTGTCCTGAAAAATTGTATGTTAGTGCAAATAAAAAATGATCATGGACAGTACTCACTTGTTTCTGTCACAAGTGCATTAATATGGCTACAATCACTTCCAGTTGATTACAGATTTGCAAATAGACTAACTGGTAATGTAGAAACATATAATAAAATAAAAATGTATTTTCTTACAGAACTTCAAACAAGAAAAACTACCCTTCATCGGTTTGCAGAAAAAATTAACATGGAGCCTCACCTGACTACAAAATTAACTCTGAGGGATATCCTGAGTATTGGCTCAGAGAATGTGAATGACAAATCATCTAAAACTGTAGAGGATCTTCCCTGGAATTATTTAAGGAAACTCATTGCCCTAAACAGGACTGCAAGAGACATTCTTCTTGAGAAAGATCAGTCTACTTGTGCTGATGTATATGATAATGGTGATGATGAGGATGATGATTACAACCTATTTCATGCTTCTTTGGTTCCAGGTGATAATTCATCTGCCTCTATTAACCCCCTGGATGTCCTGTGTGTCCTCCTGCATTGCTCAGACAGTTTTCTCCAACAAGAGATTGTAACCAAATTGTCCATGTGTCAGTTTGCTGTCCCTCTGCTGCTCCCTGCTGGTGATGGGTCACACTGCACCCTCATGCTTTGGGCAATGAGAGACATAGTAAAGAAGTGGAGACCTCAGTCATTAGCAGCCAGTAAAGGGTTCAGAGAGGAAAATGTGGTGAATACTTCCATGCCAATCTTCTCTTATGTCAGATTGGGAACAAACAAATTATCAAAATCTAAAATCCTGAATAAAGTTCTTAATCCAGCTCAGCTACATAATAACTTCTTCCTACATGACAATATGGATGGAAGAAACATTGAGAGGGAAATATCTGATGGACTGGTAGAAGTTTCCTGGTATTTTCCCTGTGGTAAGTCTGATGTTTTCCCAGAACCCATCGCAGTGACCAACCTACGAGGAGACCTGGAGACCAACTGGGACCAGTTCACATTCCTGACAAGAATTTCATCAGCTGTGTTTATATTCATTGAGGATATCTCTGAGAGAGAATTCAGTTTGTTGTCATCCTTCCCTACCACTGACACCCAGTATTACTTCATTATCACTCCTGGTCCTGGCAAAACTGTGAGTACACAGACACTGAAGACCCTTCAAGACTTAATGCCAGTGCTGAAGTTAAAAAAATCAAATGTGATAATACATGCAGGCACAGCAAATGAGGCGGCATTTGTAAAAAAACTACAAAGAAATATTATTAATTTAATAAACAGTAAGCCAAAAGAAAAAAAAATGATAGACCTTTGGAAAGAAACTCATGGATTGGACATCCAAGTGGATGAGAGAGTTCCTGAATGTCAAAAGGCCAGGGAACATGCCAGGAAAATTACAGAAAAAATAATAAATGTGTCGGAGTACAAAAAGAACACTATGAAGTTACAGGGAGATCTCTGGAGACAGTTATCTAAAGTGGAGAAGGAACTTTGCAGAATGACAAAGCAAGATGGTAAAGACACACAACAATATCAAGATGAACTGATAAAGAAACGTATTTCACTACATGAGGAACAATATAAACATCACCTGCCCCGTGGTTTAAAGCTCTTTATTGATGCAATCACTCATTTATCTGAGACTGAGAAACAATATTTTCTGAAATGGATGAAATTTGAACTTGATTCAATTGCTAGAAGTCATCTTTCTAATCTACAAGCTGAATACAAAGAAAAATGTAACAATACCTTGAGTAACAAGGAAGAACTCAGACAGATAGACCAGAAAATCTCTAACAGTTCTTTAGGAATTGAACATTTCCTACGTGAGATGGGACAGTTTTATGAAGCTGAGTGTTCCATGGATAAAGAAAAAAAAATAGCTAAAAGACAAAGACAATTTATTAGACTGCCACAAATTGCTGCTGATCTTTTGTTGGATGGTTTCCCATTGGAGCTGATAGATGGAGATGCCTCCAACATTCCCTTACGGTGGATAACTGATGTCCTTACTGAGCTGGACAGCAGAACAGGGGGGAAATGCAGAATGAGAGTAATCACTGTGCTGGGAGTGCAGAGTACAGGAAAATCCACTCTTCTCAACACCATGTTTGGTTTGCAGTTCCCGGTGGCCAGTGGACGATGCACACGAGGAGCCTTCATGACTCTTCTTAATGTGAAAGAGAACTTCCAGGAGGATCTGGGCTGTGACTTCATCCTGATCATTGACACTGAGGGTCTGAAAGCTGCAGAGTTGGCTTCCTTGGAGGGCAGTTATGAACATGATAATGAACTGGCCACACTAGTGGTTGGGTTGAGTGATATCACCATCATCAATATGTCCATGGAAAACACAACAGAAATGAAGGATATTTTACAGATTGTGGTCCATGCTTTTCTTAGAATGAAGGAAATAGGAAAGAGACCTAACTGCCAGTTTGTACATCAGAATGTGAGTGATGTGTCCGCTCATGACAAGAACATGAGAGACAGGAAGAAACTTCTGGAACAACTGAATGAAATGACAAAAGCAGCTGCAGAGATGGAAAATAAAAGTGAACATAAAACTTTCAGTGATGTGATGGATTACAATCTAGAGAAAGACATCTGGTACATTCCTGGGCTCTGGCTCGGTGTGCCACCAATGGCTCCAGTAAATTCTGGGTACAGTGAACATGTGTCTGAACTGAAAAAGTATTTATTAGAATTAGTGACAAGTAAAGAATCTCTGCACAGGCCTTTAACTATTCCTGAATTTATAAAATGGATAGAAAGTTTATGGAAAGCTGTAAAACATGAGAAATTCATCTTCAGTTTCAGGAACAGTCTGGTGGCAGAAGCTTATAATAAACTATCTATAGAATACTCACAGTGGGAATGGAAGTTCCGAAAAGATGTCCATGATTGGCAGATCCGTACAGAGACAAACATTAGGAATCAGACTGCAGAGAGTCTAAGTGATGAACTGTGTTTGGAATTTAAGAATGAGCTCAACAATTTGTTGATTAGTAATGAAAGTAAAGTATTGGAATTGCTGGAAAACTACTTTAACGATAAAAATGAAAATGTTCATCTAATAGAACGATACAAACAAGATTTTATTCTGAGCACAACATCCCTGAAGGATCAACTAAAAAGGAATTCTCTTGTGAAGTTGGATGAAGCTGTCTCAATTCAGAAAGGGAAATTCAAGATCCACAATATGCAAAATAATACCCAGAAATTGATTGAGGACAAAATCACAGATCTCCTCAAGAGGTGCCGAGAGAAGAAAAAAAAGCCGAAAATTAAAGAGGTAAAGAGAGAATTTGAGGGGATGTGGAAAAGGACACTGACTGATCTACAGATAGAGAAATTAAAAACACGCATTGTCAGTAGATCTATGTTTCAGCAGATAATGAATGACATGAGCAATAAAGGATCAGCTGTAAATGAACACTTACTGAGTGTGATGGACTTGGCAGATATCACACAGACTGATTTCAAGATGGATGAGATATATATTGAGAGGGGTTGGTTTACAAAACTGACAGATAAATTTAGGTCCAAAAATGAGCATTTTGACAAAATAAATGGTTTTGCTCGTTCTCTTATAGATATCTGTAAAAAATATATCAGAGAGAAGGTGGAAACTGGAGAGGACTATTGTGACAACTATTGCCAGGAATTACTTCATATGATTACAACAGAGATTTCTAAACAGTCCAGAAATCTTCATTTGTCCTCATGGTTTGAAGTGGATATCAAGCTTCACATTCTTAGAAAAGCTTCCAGAGAGTTTCAAGAGATGCATGAGAAATTCATCAGAGAGAACGATCCAAAACTGTGTTTGGAGAAACTAAAACCTGGATATTTAGAAACATTTATCAGCATATTTCAAGAGAAAGATATTTATCAGACTAAAGCCAAAGAATTCTGTGAGCGATGTCTAAAACCAGCAATGATGGATCATGTTTTCCACCATCTTGGGCAGAAAATAGTGGATGAGATAATAAGTTCAGACAGGAAATTCAGCAGTAGAAGATTCTTTCAAGAGTTTTTAATGAAGGAACTGCTGAATGAAATGTCCTTCCAGAAATATGTGGACTATATGCTTTTCTATGAGAAATATACAAAAGCCTGGATACTAAATTACATTGCAACATATGTAAAGCCCCAAATCCTAAAACCATTACAAGAAAACCTGCTCTCTTCACTGGACAAAAAGATAAATGAAGCTCTTACTGAAGACAACTCTGTTAAAAGATCGACAGTCTCAGATTTTCTGAATAGTGTATGTGAGATACTAAAGGAAGAATTAGTGATCCCACAGAATGAGATGCAAGCGGTCACTTTCCAGAACACGGCTGATGTTGGACAATTTTCATCTGACATTCAGCTCTTCCTCCGAGATACAGAAACAGAAGTCTTATCAGAGCTGCAATCTATGGATATAAAATCTGTACTCTCCAGGGTGACGGTGAAGCCTCAGGATGTATTGTTCAGGAAGGTTGTTGGCTGTGGGGAGCAATGTCCATTCTGTGCTGTCCCCTGTGAGGCCGGAGGTGATAAACACAAGGAGCACTTTGCTACTTTCCACCGACCCAAAGGACTGGGGGGATACAGACGTTGTGATACTAGAATCTTAACCACTGATACTTGTAGTACATCTGTTCCATCTGATGGCATATTTCAATGTTTAGAAACAGAAGGGAAATGGCACCCATACAAAGAGTATCGTACCATTTATCCAGACTGGTCCATCCAACCAGATCTCAGCATCCAGTCATCAGATTACTGGAAATATATTTTTCTGATGTTTAATGAGAAGTTTGCTGAAGAATACAATGCAAAACCAGCAGAAATACCAGATGGCTGGAAATCCATCACAAGAGAAAAAGCTCTGCAAAGCTTAAAGAAAATATTCAATAGCTAAACAGAGAAGACAAATCAACAAACAACACGTAATTCTTCATCCAACTTATTATCTGCAAATCATTTTATTCTTTTTAAAAATAATCTTTTCATTGATTTTCTCTAATTGGAGAAACATTTAAAATATTTCCCCCACAACCATGGCCACAGTAATCAGGGTGTGAACAGAATTTATGAGAATCTTCATTCCCCCGATGATATAATGGGCTCATTACTTCTCTCAGAAGATTCCAGAACATTCTAATTCATAGTACAGATGATTGTTGTATCCATTGACTATGACATTCCTAGCACTGCACTGGGAATGTTAACCACTTCAGCCCCGGAAGATTTTACCCCCTTCCCGACCAGAGTATATTTTGCGATTCAGCACTGCGTAATTTTAACTGACGTGCGACGTTGTATCCAAACAAAATTGACGTCCTTTTTTTCCCCCACAAATAGAGCTTTCTTTTGGTGGTATTTGATCACCTCTGCGGTTTTAATTTTTTGCGCTATAAATAAAAAAAGAGTAACAATTTTGAAAAAAACACAATATTATGTACTTTTTGCTATGATAAATATCCCAAATTTTTTAAAAAAAACAACTATTTTTTCCTCAGTTTAGGCCGATATGTATTCTTCTACATATTTTTGGTAAAAAAAACCAAAAAAACGCAATAAGCGTATATTGATTGGTTTGCGCAAAAGTTATAGTGTCTACAAAATAGGGGATAGATTTATGGCATTTTTATTATTAATTTTTTTTTTTTACTAGTATTGGCGGTGATCTGCGATTTTTTTTTTTTAGTTTTATTTTTATCGTGACTGCGACATTATGGCGGACACATCGGACAATTTTGACACTATTTTGGGACCGTTGGCATTTATACAGCGATCAGAGCTACAAATAGCCATTGATTACTGTATAAATAACACTGGCGGGGATGGGGTTAAACACTAGGGGGCAATCAAGGGGTTAAGTGTGTTCTAGGGAGTGATACACGGGGGGGCCTGAACAGATGAAAGCAGTGCATGTGCTAGAACCAATCCCCCTGCAGTACAGCCGGAGGGAGGGAGAGGAGGAGGAGCTCACAGCACTGCAGGGGGAGGCAGAAAAGGATCGCTGTCTGCAATAAGGCAGTACAGCCGGCCCTCTTGCTCAGCAGGTTCCCGGGCCCCCCTTTTGACCTGATGGGGCCGGGGTCCAGTACAGGAGGGCTGTAGTGCCTTATCAGCAGCCCCTGTCTTTGGGCCATTTCCTGTGCTGGACATTTTATTTTATTCAAAATACTGGATTTGGCCACTAGAAGGTGCTAAATATTTTCTATCATAATTAGTGCCATCTAGTGGCCAAATACAGTGTTTTCCGTTTTAAATCAATAGAAATATTAATCCAGCACATGAAATAGCCTAATAATAATTGTTTGTTTTGCCCCATTCACACAGAATGAATGTACATGAACTTTCCTGAGAAAACTGCTGTGTGCATTTTGTAACCCTAAGTTTTTTTTTTAATAAAAATGATTTTCGGTGTGTATATTCCATGTATAACCACATTGTATAGTCCTGATAATCTCAGTGATGTATTCTTCCTATTCTTACTTCATGTATAATTTGGATAAATGAATCCTTTCTCATCATCTTTTATTTTGTTATAATTCAGGATGATTATATGGGTGTCGGGAATGATGATCGGGGGGTAAAGGGTTAGGGGTGAGTAAGGAAGTAAATGGTTCCATTAGATTATATTGTCTGTATAAAGCTGACCTATCATCAGATATACTTTTTATGTTAAGTGTATGATTGGTAATATTTAACCCTTCCAGGTATTCATTACCTCTCCCAGAGATCACAGAACTCCCCTGACAATATCTTCATCTCCTTTTCACTTCAGACAGCACCATCTTTGTTCAGGCATCATCCAGGGTCACCATCTACTGCCAGGGCTGAGATGTCGGTTCAGGGATGACAAAGTCAAATAAATCATTGTGCCTGTGCAGTTCTTGGCTGTGTTCACTAATCCTGACACAAATCAGTCTCTGCTGCAGCCTCTCACCTTATGACTTACTGCAATTTTATCATGTTGTGGTCCTATCACTGGGGGGAGGGGAGACTGAGGAAATGCTGCCTCCTGCCTGCAGCAGACTGATGACATCATCTAAGCCTAGGCAAAGTTTCAAACAGATTTCAAGGATGAAGATGGGTTTTTAATGATAAAATGTGGAACTTTAAAATATAATGATGATGTTTACAGTGATATGTCAGTAATTCAGTCATACAGCCTTATAAAGTTACTGAAATGATTGAGGATTGGGGTTTAGGCATTAGATTACTGTCTCAATTTTGGTGTGATAGCAAATTTTTGTCAATTGATTGTAATCAGAGGTGATGAGAACAAAAATAAACACTTTCTATACACAGCTTATGGTCTTGTGTTATATTTGAACCTCTTGCAGACCGGCCATTGTACATGTATGACCAGTCCCCTCCCCTATCATCTCATAATGCCCTCTGAGAGCTCCTGTGCATGGGCAGTCCTGTGATTGGACACAGCAGACCATAGCAAAAGGTACAGAGCCAATGAGAGCGGCTCTGTGCCATGTGGTTGCTGTGATCAATCATTCCATCACAGAAAGTAAAAAAAAAAAGGCCGCAGTGAGCAGTCATGTGTCACTTATTGGCTGGTTATCAGGAAGCTCTTGTACACCGATCGAAAAGAAATCTACCTTCACTGTCATTCACCCCTCTACAGTACATCAGATCCATCCTGTCTTTGATCTGATCTGTATATTGAAGTAGAACTATTAACAAAACTTTTTTTTTTTTTCATTTTGGATAGAGTAAGATTGGGTTAAAATCCCATTGAGGAAATTTTCCTTCACTTCCTGTCCCATAACCAAACAGGAAGTGAGAGCAAAGTCTTCTAAAATTAGTTACCGTTTATACTCGAGTATAAGTCGAGGCCCTAATTTACCACAAAAAAATGGGAAAAACTTATTGACCCGAGTATAAGACGAGGGTGAGAAATGCACAGCTACTGTAAGTGGAAAAGAGGGTCAACAATGCCCATTTGCAGCATCACTGTGCCCATTTGCATGCCTCACTGTGCCCATTTGCAGCCATAGGTCCCCTGAACTTCAAACTCGATAGTTAAGGGTTCCTAGATGCCCCCTAGCTGCAGCCAAAATTTGGGGTCTCTGAACCCAAAGGGTCCCGAAATGACATTGCTGCAGATAGACACAGTTTACCAAATTTGGGGCCCCGTATCTCGGGGCCACTTAGTACTAAGAACCCCAAATTTGGTGTGCAAACCCAGTGGAACTAGCACCATAAAATTTCCAAAGCTGGGGTTTCTAGCACTAAGTGGCCCCGAGATACAGGGCCCCAAATATCAGTTCAGAAAATGTCAAGCACTTTTCTGCAGCAGAAAATGACATTTTCCGAATCAGTTTTGGGGCCCCGTATCTCAGGGCCACTTGATGCTAGGAACCCCAGCTTTGAATATGTTATGGTACCAGATCCACTGGGTTTGCACACCAAATATGGGGTTCCTAGCCCCAAGTGGCCCTGAGATATGGGGCCCCAAAATCAGTTCAGAAAATGTCAAGCACTTTTCTGCAGCAGAAAATGACATTTTCCGAATCAGTTTTGGGGCCCCGTATCTCAGGGCCACTTGGTGCTAGGAACCCCAGCTTTGGCTATGTTATGGTACCAGATCCACTGGGTTTGCATACCAAATTTGGGGTTTCTAGCACCAAGTGGCCCTGAGATACAGGGCCCCAAATTCGGTTCGGAAAATGAAATTTTTTGCTGCAGAAAAGTGCTTGACTCCAGTATAAGTCGAGGGAGGCACTTTCAGCACAAAAAAATGTGCTGAAAAATTCGACTTATACTCGAGTATATACGGTAATCCCTAGTTGTCACCGGGGTTATCAGAACGAGTGTCCCCATTGGAAGATTTCCCTGCTATTCCTGTCCTGCAGACAACCCAAAATTTCAGATTTTCTTTTACTTTCACTTTCAGTAAAAATGGTAAACAGGAGTAATAGAGAAGAATCTTCCCAATAGGTACACAGACAACAATAACAACCTGAGAGGTGTTCCAATCCCTCTCCATTCTATTCAAAACAAAAAAAAGTTTATAGTTTTTTAATTATACTTTAACCCCTTCCCCTCCTCTTCCCTCTATGTATGACCTGTACATTAACCCCTTCACCTCCTCCTCCCTCTATGTATGACCTGTACATTTATGTATCTAGTGCACCATTATCAAGTGCCACGTTTTTTTACCAACCTCAAGACCGGCATGTTTTTTCACTTCCAAAAAATTGGGGAAAAAAATGAGACCACCCCTTCCAAAAAGAGATGTTTGTACTGTCCAGACATTTTTATTTGATATGTTTTAAAACAGAAAGTAAGGGAAACTGCTTTTCCCTTATTGTCTTTCAGGACAGCACTTGAGAGAGTGACTCTTCCCCTTGCAAACAGGAAACACCTCTTCCACCAAACTTTAAAAGGAGGCTTCTTTCCACACATTGTCAGTTTTTGTGTTTCCTCCGGAGGGAACACTTCGTGGGGAAGTCAGGGCTCTCAGGTGCTGTCCTGGGAGCTCAGGTTTCCTGTGTTTTTCACCAAATGCTTTTTTACCTCATGAGAGCTGTTCCTCCCATTCTACAGCTGAGGTTAGGTGCTGCTGGCTGGGCTCCCTCTCCCTCTTCATCTGGGCTCAGGGTGAGTCTGACTGTGGTGGGCATCGCTCCTAGGTGGCGGCAAGACAGGCGGTGGCCGTTTACTGTGTTTTTTTCTCAGGTCCACCGCCTGTTGCTTATTGCACCGCCGCCATCTTAGGGATGGCAGCGGGGCTCCATCCGCCGGAAGTGAGGCATCCGGAAAGGGGGCGGCGCCCACGGAACAGGCGTGCGGCATCATTTCCGCCGGAAATCGCAGAGGGAAAGGGGAGGAATGGGGCTGGTGCTTATTAGCGGTTCCGGCCTGGCGCACTGGCGCTATAGTCCCAGCAGTGGAGACTGAGGCATCTCCTACCCCAGAGGGAAATTCCCCCTCTCAATCTGAGGATTCTGATGAGGGGGAGGAAGGAGAAAATTTACCTTCAAAATGTAAATTGTCTTTAGAACAGGTAGATGGCCTGTTAAAAGCAATCTATACCACACTGGGTCTGGAGGAGGAAAGAAAGGAGTTATCTCTGCATGATAAAATGTATGCAGGGCTTAGCGAACACAAAAATCGCAATTTCCCAGTGCACTCTGTTATCTCTGAAGCTATTAAGAAAGAGTGGACAGAGCCAGAGAGAAAGCCTTTCTTTCCCAAAGCCTTAAAAAGGCGTTTTCCTTTTGATGAAGATCCAGCGGCGGTTTGGAATAAAAACCCCAAACTAGATGCCGCGTTTTCCCAAGTCTCGAGGTCAACAGATTTGGCATTCGAGGACATGGGGGTGTTGAGAGATCCCATGGATAAAAGGATGGACCAGCTACTAAAAAGGGCTTGGCAATCCATCATGGGAAATCTTAAACCTGCTATGGCAACTACGGTGGTATCCAGGAATATGGCGTTCTGGTTAGATCAACTTAAGGCCCATATCTCAGCAGACTCACCAAAACAAGAAATTTTGGATTCATTCTCAACTCTGTCTGCCGCTGTCGCATTTATATCTGATGCATTAGCGGAATCAATTAAAATGACAGCTAGATCTGCTGCCCTAGCCAACTCAGCCAGAAGGGCTCTGTGGTTGAAAACTTGGCCGGGGGACGCGGCATCCAAAAACAAGCTGTGTGGGATACCGTTCCTGGGTGATTTGCTTTTTGGACCTGACTTAGATGCAGTTCTAGATAGAACAGCTGATAAAAAGAAGTCTTTTCCCATCAAAAAGAAAAAACAGCCAGTTAAACGTTTTTTTCATTCCCAAAGGGCTCAAGAACAAACCAAACCCCAGGAGAAAAGAAAAAAATGGGCATCGCAGAAGGGTAAAGGAAAAGGAAATGTCCTTTTCCATCCTCCTGCAGCCTCCGGTAAAACGCAATGACTTGTGCATACCAGTGGGGGGAAGGCTTCAAAGTTTCCTTCCCCTTTGGGCCAGCATGACAGAAAGTCTATATATTTTGGACATGCTGTCCCAAGGTTACAGGATAGAGTTTTCGGATCGCCCGCCAGAAAGATTCTTTGTAACAAACCTACCAAGGGATCTAACAAAGGCTCTGGCCATGAAGAACCTTTTAAAGGATCTGAGGCACCAGAGGGTAGTGATACCAGTATCCCCAGAAGAACAGGGTCAGGGTTTCTTTTCACACATCTTTCTGATAAGAAAACCATGTGGAAACTTCCGTCTTATCCTCAACTTAAAACCCCTGAACATGTCAGTCCTATACAAAAAGTTTTGTATGGACTCAGTTTTCACTGTCAGGAACATTCTGACAAAAGATTGTTTTATGGCATCAATCGATCTGAGAGATGCTTATCTTCATATTCCTGTAGCACCTCAGTCCCAGAAGTTCCTGAGGTTTGCGGTGAATATGGGCAAAGAGATTATACATCTTCAGTTCAGGGCCCTTCCCTTCGGCCTGTCGTCAGCTCCTCGTATTTTTATGAAGATAATGGCGGAAGCTCTCGCCCCTCTTCGACTCCGGGGGATTGCGGTAATTCCATATCTGGACGACCTCCTCTTTTTTGCCCCCTCCAGGGAAAAGTTGCAGGAGGATTTGAACAAAGCCCGCAGTCATTTGGAGTCACTAGGGTGGATAGTGAATGTTCAAAAATCAAATTTCATCCCAGCTCAGCAAGTACTGTTTCTGGGTTACTTGATAGATTCGGTGGAGCAAAAGATTTTTCTCCCAGAAGAGAAAAAGATCAAGGTCCAAAGGGTAATAACGGCACTACAAACAAATCAACTGATTTCAGTCCGAAAGGTTATGTCGGCTCTGGGGACATTAACCTCTTCCATGCCAGCCATCCAATGGGCAAGGCTGCATCTCAGGACTCTCCAGAGGTTCCTTCTAAGGACATGGAACCACAGGACAGAGAGTTTGGATACAAAAATAAAGATCCCCACCAGAGTCAAATGCTCACTTTGGTGGTGGAAAAGTCAGGGGGTACTGCAAAGAGGTCTTCTTTGGTCTTTTCCGACCAGAAAAGTAGTCACAACAGACGCCAGTTTGCAGGGATGGGGGGCCCACATGGGTCAGGCCTTAGCGCAGGGTACATGGTCCCAGTTCGAGGCCCAAAAGTCCTCAAATTGAAGAGAGCTGAAAGCGGTTGCCTGAGCATTAGCTTTCTTCTCTCAAAACCTCATAGGTTGCCATGTCCAGATTTTGTCGGACAATGGCACTACCATAGCCTACCTGAACAATTAGGGAGGCACAAGAAGCAGGGTTCTTCACTTACTGTCAGTAGAGATTCTGGAGTGGGCGGAGAACCAGTGGCGTAGCGTCGGGGGTGCAGGGGGTGCCGTGGCCCCGTGCGCGATATTTAGGGGGGCGCCAGTATGTGTCACTGGCTGCCTCCTCCTAATTTCTAATTCTGTGTCTCCGGGCTCCGGCCGCCATGTTAAGTGTCCGGCGCCCTGTGATTGGGTGTATGGGGGTCATGTGAGGCGTAGGGCTGGCCTGTCCTCGATCGCTCCTGAAGTCCCGCCTCCGCACATGACCCCCATACGCCCAATCACAGGGCGCTGGATACTGAACATGGCAGCAAGCAGAGCACAGGGGAGAGAAGAATGTGAGCCGCCGCTGTCTTCTCCTCCTCCGGATTGATGCAGCCAGGATAAGAAGGTGAGTGAGAGTCTTGTTACTGGCCGGGGGGGGGGGCGAGGGCGAGAGAGACTGTGGGCAGGACAGTGTAGTGTAGTATAGTATGGAGGTCAGTGTAGTGGTCACTATGGGGGGCAGTGTAGTGGACAGTATAGTGGTTAGTATAGTATAGTGGTTAGCATAGTGGTCAGTATAGTGTAGTTTTTAGTATGGAGGTCAGTGTAGTGTAGTATAGTGGTTAGTATGGTGGTTAGTGTAGTGGACAGTGTAGTGTAGTATAGTGGTTAGTGTAGTATGGTGGTCAGTATACTGGTTAGTATAGTGGTCAGTATAGTGTAGTTTAGTATGGAGGTCAGTGTAGTGTAGTGGTCAGTGTAGTATAGTGGTCAGTGTAGTATAGTGGTCAGTGTAGTATGGTGGTCAGTGTAGTATGGTGGTCAGTGTAGTGTAGTGGACAGTGTAGTGTAGTGGACAGTATAGTATAGTGGACAGTATAGTATAGTGGACAGTGTAGTATGGTGGTCAGTGTACTATGGTGGACAGTGTAGTATAGTGGACAGTGTAGTGTAGTGGTTAGTGTAGTGGAGAGTATAGTATAGTGGACAGTATAGTATAGTGGACAGTGTAGTATGGTGGTCAGTGTAGTATAGTGGACAGTGTAGTATGGTGGTCAGTGTAGTATTGTGGTCAGTGTAGTATAGTGGTCAGTGTAGTATAGTGGACAGTGTAGTATGGTGGTCAGTGTAGTGTAGTATAGTGGACAGTGTAGTATGGTGGGTAGTATAGTGGACAGTATAGTGGACAGTGTAGTATGGTGGTCAGTGTAGTATAGTGGACAGTGTAGTATGGTGGTCAGTGTAGTATAGTGGACAGTGTAGTATGGTGGTCAGTGTAGTGTAGTATAGTGGACAGTGTAGTATGGTGGTCAGTGTAGTGTAGTATAGTGGACAGTGTAGTATGGTGGTCAGTGTAGTGTAGTATAGTGGTCAGTGTAATATAGTGGACAGTGTAGTATGGTGGTCAGTGTAGTGTAGTATAGTGGACAGTGTAGTGTAGTGGTTAGTGTAGTGGACAGTATAGTGTAGTGGTCAGTGTAGTGTAGTGGTCAGTGTAGTATGGTGGTCAGTGTAGTATGGTAGTCAGTGTAGTATAGTGGTCAGTGTAGTATAGTGGACAGTGTAGTATGGTGGTCAGTGTAGTATGGTGGTCAGTGTAGTATAGTGGTCAGTGTAGTATAGTGATCAGTGTAGTATGGTGGTCAGTATAGTGTAGTATAGTGGACAGTGTAGTATGGTGGTCAGTATAGTGTAGTATAGTGGACAGTGTAGTAGGGCTGGGAAAAAAATCAATTTAAATCTTGAATCGAGTTGAGAGGTCAAATCGATTAAAAATTTAAGCAAATCGATTTTTTTAGATTTTTTTTTTCCACCGCGCCGGTCCCGAGGCGCTGCGGGCATGAGTTTTTAGGTGAGGCCGTGGCTTCGGCCTAGTCCGCGGCTACGGCCGGACGCCGCGGACTAGGCCGAAGCCGCGGCCTCTCCTAATAACTCATGCCCGCAGCGCCTCCGGACCGGCGCTGACACCGCGCCAGGCCTGAAGAGCTGCGGGCAAGGAGTTTTTAGGCGAGGCCGCGGCTTCGGCTTAGTCCGCGAGGCCGGACGCCGCGGACTAGGCCGAAGCCGCGGCCTCGCCTAAAAACTCATGCCCGCAGCGCCTCAGGACAGGCGCGGTTTCCAAACAAAAAAAAAAATCGATTGGAATCGTGAATTGAGTTTTTTTTAAGAGAATCGAAGATTTTTTTTAAAGAAAATCCCCCAGCCCTACAGTGTAGTATAGTGGACAGTGTAGTATAGTGGACAGTGTAGTATGGTGGTCAGTATAGTGTAGTATAGTGGACAGTGTAGTATGGTGGTCAGTATAGTGTAGTATAGTGGACAGTGTAGTATAGTGGACAGTGTAGTATGGTGGTCAGTGTAGTATAGTGGTCAGTATAGTGTAGTATAGTGGACAGTGTAGTATAGTGGTCAGTGTAGTATGGTGGTCAGTATAGTGTAGTATAGTGGACAGTGTAGTATGGTGGTCAGTGTAGTATGGTGGTCAGTATAATGTAGTATAGTGGACAGTGTAGTATAGTGGACAGTGTAGTATAGTGGTCAGTGTAGTATAGTGGTCAGTATAGTGTAGTATAGTGGACAGTGTAGTATAGTGGTCAGTATAGTGTAGTATAGTGGTCAGTGTAGTGTAGTATAGTGGACAGTGTAGTATGGTGGTCAGTATAGTGTAGTATAGTGGTCAGTGTAGTATGGTGGTCAAGTGTAGTGTAGTATAGTGGTCAGTGTAATGTAGTATAGTGAACAATGTAGTACAGTGGACAGTGTAGTGGTAAGTGTAATATAGTGGACAGTATAGTATAGTGGTCAGTGTATTGGACATTGTAGTGTAGTGCTCAATCAGGAATCAGGTAGGTCAGTACTATTGTATTTGAAGGGACTCAGGGATAGCTAAAAGTCTGCAGGTTGGGGTGGGGGGGCGAAAGTTACTTGCCTTGCCCCGGGTGCTGACAACCCATGCTACGCCACTGCGGAGAACCACTTACTATCTCTATCCGCAGTCCATCTAAAAGGCACATTAAACGAAGTAGCGGATTATCTAAGCCGACAGAAAGTTCAGGAATCAGAGTGGAGTCTGAACAGGAAGGTGTTTGCATTAATCACCAGTGCTTGGGGCCTTCCGCAGGTAGACCTGTTTGCTTCAAAACAAAACACGCAGCTCCCGAGTTTTTTTCTCCCTTCAGAGAGACAATTGCTCTCAGGTGATAGATGCTCTGGCACATCCGTGGGATTTTCACCTAGGGTATGCTTTTCCTCCATTCAGGTTAATCCCTCTAGTGTTGAGAAAAATACTGAAAGAGAGAGTATCGATAATTTTGATTACTCCATATTGGCCAAAGAGAGCTTGGTTTTCCACGATTCTTCAGTTGGCAATCAAACCATGTTGGCATCTTCCGCTCAGTCAGGATCTGTTGATTCAGGGGCCAGTGCATCATCCAGATGTAGGCAGGTTAAAACTCACTGCCTGGTATCTGAGGAGCAGTTAATGAGAAGCAAAGGCCAAAGTATGGAAAGTCTATGTTTCTTTCTGTCATTCTGAACATAGGGAGGTTAAAGATCTAGTTTCAGTGCTGGAGTTTTTGCAAAAAGGTGCAGACAAGAATCTGGCGGTCAGCACTCTAATGCCCCGTACACACGGTCGGACATTGATCGGACATTCCGACAACAAAATCCTAGGATTTTTTCCGACAGATGTTCGCTCAAACTTGTTTTGCCTACACACGGTCGCACAAAGTTGTCGGAATTTCCCATCGACAACCACGCGGTCACGTACACCACGTACGACAAGACTAGAAAAGACCGGTTCAGAACCAAGCGCGGCACCCTTTGGGCTCCTTTTGCTAATCTCGTGTTGGTAAAAGTTTGGTGAGAGACGATTCGCGCTTTTTCAGACTCGTGGCTTTCAGATCGTTTTCTGCCGTTCAGTTTGTGCTTGTGGGTTTGTATCTGCTCTTCAGTGCGTGCAAGCAAGTTCCGCGTGACTTTAAGGAGTCATTGTATTCTTGTTCGTTCGTTACTGGTTTTCAGGTCGCTCTTCACAGACCTTGCTGTTCTTCAGTGCGTTCTGTTACTTCGTTCTGAGCAGCCGACCGTTTTCTAGCCATGTTTCGTATGCGTACTCCTCGTAGAGTTCGTGCTGTGCGGGGGCTTGATGTTGGGGTCCTGACCTTGACACAAGTCCAGTCCATGAACAGGGTGGGGAGGAGTTAATGGACCAAGAATTGGTTGCTTCAGCGTGACCAGTTCTGTCATATGCCTTTGCTCCGTGAGATCCGTGAGAATAATCCTGATGATTTCAGGAACATTCTCAGGATGACGGACCCCGTGTTTCACCGTTTGTTGGCTTCCCTGACCCCCTATATCAGCAGGCAGGATACCTGCATGAGGCAAGCCATCACTCCGGAGCAGAGGTTGGTCGCTACCCTGCGGTATTTGGCAACAGGGAGAAGCCTGCAGGACCTCAAGTTCTCGACAGGCATCTCCCCCCAGGCTCTGGGGATCATTATCCCAGAGACCTGTTCTGCCATCATACAGGTCCTGCAGAAGGAGTATATGAAGGTAAGATTTTTATCCTTTAATATCACATTTTATTGTATTGAATGTTTGCTAATATCTTGTATTTCTTTCCTCATTCCCTAATTACCATGATTTTAATATGCTGTGAATGCCCCCTTTGTTCTCATGCATGCTGGATTTTTATGTCATTATTATTTTATGCCCTTCATACATATTTGCCCTTCAATAATCTCCCCAGCATGGTGTCTCCTGCCCTATATTCGCCTCATGTAGTCACTTAACAATGTATTTTATCAGCTCCATAGTAGTGCTTTACCCCAAACACCCCCTAAAATGTTTGGAAATGTTATTTTTGATTTTAATTCAGGCAGAGTGCCAGAGGCTTTTTTTGTGGTGTCCCCAAATTTTTGGTAACCCTCCTTCCCCCCAACTGCTAAGTCAGCTGATCCCAATTCTCTATCCTCAATCATCTATCTGCTGACTTTGCCAAACCCATACACACTATACCCACCTCTTTACTGGTCAGATTTATGGATGAATTCCCCAAAGCATGTAGTGCAAGGGCCTGCCTGTATACTTTCCAATGGTACTGTTTAAAGTTTTTGTATCCTATTATTATCTTGATAGGTAATAGCAGAATGTCAAAATGTCCTCAAATGTGTACAATGTGTATTTATATCTTTGTATTCAGACACTTCTTACCTGTCCAGTGGTCTGCCAATAGTGTAACTAAGGAGGGGCTGTTCCAAGTAATACCCTGTATTTAGGCATTCATCTCTCAATGAAGTGAAGAGGGTTACCTGTCCAAGAGTTCCCCCCCCCTATAATGTTAGAAATGGCCCATGAGGGGGGGAGGGGGAATATGATAGGTGTACCTTATACTTTGGCCTCGTTAAATTCCCCTTAATAAATGCTATCTGGAGGTTGCCCCAGAATGTTTGTGTCTAATCTGCTTGCCATGTTTCTGTGAAAAAATAGTAATATTTATTGTTTTTTTCCTCAACAGTTTCCTTCAACGCCACAGGAATGGCAGACTGTGGCCTCCCACTTTGCCCAGCGGTGGGACTTTCCTAACTGCGGAGGGGCAATTGATGGGAAACATGTCCACATCGTCCCACCACCCAACTCGGGGTCGTACTATTATAATTACAAGGGGTTTAATAGTATAGTGATGTTGGCGGTGGTGTCGGCTAATTACGAGTTCTTGTATGTGGACGTGGGGAAGAATGGCCGGATGTCCGATGGTGGAGTGATCGCCCAGACGGAGTTCTACAGGCGTCTCCAGAATGGCAGCTTGGACTTGCCACCTCCAGAGGACAATGTTGAAGGTCTCCCATTTGTGTTCGTTGCTGATGAAGCATTTGCGCTGGGGGACCACCTGATGCGGCCATTCCCGATGAGGACCCTCACCCCGGAACAGAGGGTTTTTAATTACCGGCTGGCCAGAGCCCGAAGAGTGTTGGAGAACACATTTGGAATCCTGGCCAGCCGGTTCCAATTATTTCTGACACCCATCCATATGGCGGAGTATAAACTGAACCATATTATACTGGCGTGCTGTGTTGTCCATAATTTTTTAAGAAAACATTCAGCCAACTATGCTGGCTCAGTTGGGCCTGAGGCCGGAATCCCAAATCCATCAACAATGACGGCGCTCGAAAGTGGCCGTCCTGGCTTGCCCTCCCTGAATGCCCGTGATGTCCGGTTACGCTACCTGGAGTTCTTTGCGGGTAGGGGGACTATCAATATGCCAGACAATCTGTGACACCTTTTTCAAATAAAAAACAACCAAAAGAAATTCTTGGTGGACATTTACTGCTTGTGTTTGTTTTAGCTGACCCTTACAGAAATGTGTTGAGTGCAGAAAATGTCGTGATTGGGTAACCTTATAAAAAATAGTGTTGGCTGGTACTTCCTAAATGGCCAAACACATTTCACTACAAGTGCACTTGCAACTGCACTGAAACTGCACTTGTAGTGCAAAGTGTATTTGCCCTTAGGAAATAACCCCCATTTTTGCATAAAACTGCAATTACATCACCCCAAAAGTGTTGTAGTGTTGAGACAATAATCCACACATTCTTGAGTAAGGCACTTTTTTATACCTGCACAATCACATGTGCATTTTCGAAAGGTTTTTAAAACAAACCAACATGTTTGTTGTATAACAATTTTTGCAGTAGCATTATCAAAAATCGAAATGTCCATTTCAGATAAAACAGGCCTGTGTAAAACCAACAAGAAAGCCAAAAAACTTGAACTTACAAAGTTCACATTAGGTAAAACCTGAAGGCTATATCAGACATGAGTATTTAGGAACTGGGTTTGATATAGCGTTCAGATGTGGGGAAATCACCCCTGGAAAAGCCAAATTTGGAAGATGCACACCAATTTACGAATGTCAACGTGCTATCTGCCATCAGGGGGGATCAAGGGACGTGTTTTGGGGGGGCAAGCCCTTCCTCAACGCTACTTTATAATTGAGGAAGGGGTTGCACCCCCAAAACGCGTCCATTGATCTCCCGTGATGGCAGATAGCACATGTTGGCACACTGTGTGCATCCTCCAAATTTGGCTTTTCTAACATTGTACAAATTTTAGTAAAATAAAACAGGTGATTTTGTGGGGTTTAACTTCGCCCCAAAACATCAATGATGTTATTATTTTTTTTTAATAACATCACTGATTTGTTGCTGGATGTTTTGCAATTGGAGATTACACCCCATGATCTCCCCGATCAGTATCTGGGCACTTTCAGATGTAAAGCGTTCTGGATCACGATCACCTAAAAAGAGATAAAGAACAAAAAAAAAGGTCTCAAAAATCTGCCACCATCCATCTCTTTTACCTGAGCCTGTGGTCGCAGACACTTACCTGTTGTGGTGCCAATCTCCACCACATCTTCTTCCTCCTGCTCTTCTTCTTGTGTTGATATTTCCCCTTCTTCCAGAGGTGGGGGGTCTCTGGTCTCCTCGGATGAGGGGTGTCCTCCGAGTCTTTTCTCCCCTATGTAAAACAAAAATGGTATAATTAGCACACAGATATTTGATGGCAGAACTAGAAATAGGAAACATTGCTTGGAAGTGGGGTACAATTGTCTATTTTAGCCGAGTTCCAAGATGTATGTTTTTTATTGCCCTTTGTCAAGCTGCAATACTTTACCTGTTTGGTACAAGCTTCACAGATGTAGCCTCCCCTATAGTATACACTGGAGCACCTGTGTGCCCCCCCCTAATAAAAATGGTGTTCTTGTGTCCCACACTAGTGCTCCAGTGTCCAGATGTGAAAACAGCTGCTCAGTGTCCTCTCCTTACACACAATCTAGTTGGCATTTCATTCGAGTAACAAACCCATCTACACAAACAAATATTTGGCATCCAAGTAGGCCCCAAAAAATGTGTGAAAATGCATATGGCCTAAACAATGGTGTTCTAGAGGCCGAAAGAAAATGTTTGATACGAACGAATAATGGGCCCATGAACATTAAAGTTGCCCTTTTAAACGTTACAATTATTAAAAGCATATGGAGCAGAACGAACGTAATAAAGACAGAAAGAATAGGAACACAGCTCAACTACTTACTTTTTTGCAGCACTCTCCGGATCTTTCGGTACTGCTCTGGCTCTCTCAACTTCAGGTCCGACCACCGCTTCCTGAGCTGATCTTTTGATCTTCGTACCCCGAAATTCCTCTCAAGACTCCTGACCACTTTCGCCATGATCTTGGCCTTTCTGATGTTGGGGTGGGGGTAAGGCCCATATTTTCCGTCATAGTCGGACTTCTTCATGATGTCGACCATCTCCAACATCTCCCCAAACGACATATTTGTGGCCTTAAAACGTCTCCTTCTGGATCGGGACGTGCCTGGATCCGGGCTTTCCTCCTCCTCCTCCTCGTTGATATATTTATCACGCAACTGCTGTAACTCCGCCATCATGCTCTTCCCCCACTGCGCCGAATGAAAAGGGGCGGGGAATAGACTAGAAAGAACGTCAGGGGCGGGCGGAGTTACACGCATGCGCAGTGTGTATAAAGCGTGACACGCGTGCGTATTACGTACGATCTGTGAGCGGAGGAAGGAGCATTGGACGCGCCGATCGTAAGAACGAAGGTAAGAGACAAACTTGTGCCTATACTGCTTCTAGATTGAGGCCTATATTGTAACAAGATTAGGAGAGTTTTGTCTGACATTAGGCTTTGTCTTGTGTTGTGTCTTGCAGTGAACATGGATATCTTAATGAGAGATACTGACTTCATGTCACTATTCATTGATATGCTAAGTGAGCTGCCCTGTCTGTGGGAGATTAGCCACCCCCATTTCAAGAACCAAGCAAAGAGGAAGGCAGCACTGGAGCAACTGTGTGAAACTGTGAAGCAGGTGATCCCCACGGCAGACATTACTTATGTAAAGATTTTCATTGGTGGCCTGAGGAGCACATATCTGAGGGAGCGCAAGAAAGTCCTGGATTCACAGAGATCCGGAGCAGCAGATGACATCTATGTCCCCAGGATGTTGTACTACGACAGGCTGCACTTTCTGGCAGGCCAGACTGAACCCAGGCCATCCCTCTAAAGTCTTCCTTCCACGCTTCCTTCCCGTCCGTCTGAGGCTTCTGACGCCCAACCTGGGCCTTCCAGGCCATATGTGGAGGAGCCCAGATTGAGCCAGGTATAGCATTCCTCTAAATATTTCTGCTTGTCCAATCAATGATGTTAACTAGATGTTAGTTGGGAGTACTAATTTAGGATTGTGATTGATGATGCAAAACATTACAACCATGTCCCTTTTTCATACACAGGGAAGTCTCAGCCAGGAGGTGGCCGGGCCGAGCCGGCTGGCTGATATCAAGGTCCCTCCACCCCCCCTGAAAACAGAAAGTGGCAGTAGGAGGAGTACCCTAGAGGAGGCGGCTATCAGATTCTTTTGGAGGGCTACAGAGGTCCTGGGAGCACCCCACACCATGCAGGAGAACATTGCTGCATTCATAGCATATAAAATGCAGAGGATGGAGGAGGGCCAAAAAGCCATGTGTCAGGCCCTCATATCAGAGGCTCTGGAGAAAGGTATGAGGGGCCAAATTACACCTCACACACAGCTTTGGGATGGTCCTCCTCCTCTTCCTGCAGGTCCTCCTCCCTCTCCTCCAGGTCCTCCCAGTCCTCCTCCAGGTCCTCCCAGTCCTCCTCCTCCTCCTCCTCCTCCAGGTCCTACTCCTCCTCCTGCCACATCTCCAACAGCACAGCCAGGAAGGAAGCGTGGAAGGAAGACCAGAAAGTGAGGACCCTGGATCCAGTCTGGTCGGCCAAAAGATGCAGCCTCTTGTGGTACCACAGCCTGGGGACACAGATGTCATCTGCTGCTATCCGGATCTCTGTGAATTCTGGACCAGACTGCCCTCCCTTAGATATGGACTCCTCAGGCCACCAATTTAGATGTTGAAGAATTGATGTCTGCCGTGGGGTCCCAGGCTTCGCTAATTTCTCATGTTGATCCAGTGTTGCCTTCCTCTTTGTTTGGTTCTGATCCCTTAACAAAGGATTTTTGTTTTGAATTATACTCTCCTATGTGTTTTACTTCAAAAAGGACAGTTGGTTTGTGAGGATTCAGGTACATTTCTAATATACAATGTGAAATGAACAAGGGTCACCAACAACAAACAATCTCCTTGAGATTAAATAATAAAAGATATCAATGGTGTTGGGGTAACTTGACACACAAAACACACACAAAAATATTCTGGAGTAAAAATAAAAATAACATTGAACAAAGATCAGCCTTGGAAAAAATACAAACATTAAATTAAAAAAAAGGCTGAAAATCCAAAAAAAAAAAATATATATAAAACTGTCAGATGTGACAATTAATAACAATATATTGAGGGAATCCCACTAAAAAAACACAAATAAAAGTTTGTGAGAAGTGTGTGTGAATATGAGCAGCAAAACTACTTAATTCTTGTCACATTATAAAGAAGAAGAGAGTGCGCTGTATTAAATCATTTTTAACATTGCAGCATGACGAAAGTGCTGTATCCATTGCGAACGTTAAGTTTACCAGAATGAGCTGTCCCATGTCAGAATTTCTTCTGAGCATGCGTGGCACTTTGTGCGTCGGAACAGGCCACACACGGTCGGAATTGACGCGATCGGATTTTGTTGTCGGAAAATTTTATCTTCTGCTCTCCAACTTTGTGTGTCGGAAAATCCGATGGAAAATGTCCGATGGCGCCCACACACGGTCGGAATTTCCGACAACACGCTCCGATCGGACATTGTCCATCGGAAAATCCGACCGTGTGTACGGGGCATTAAGGTGCAGGTGGCCGCCTTGGGAGTTTATCTGGAGAGATCCTTATCTTCACAAACTCTGATCATGAGATTTTTCAAAGCACTTTCCAGGTCTAGACCGGTCCCGGTGAGGCATTTCCCAAATTGGGATCTCTCGGTGGTTCTGCAAGCTCTGGCAAAAGAACCATTTGAGCCTTTACAGGCCATATCCCTAAAGAATTTAACTTTGAAGACTATTTTTTCTGGTCGCAATTACTTCAGCAAGAAGGATTAGTGAACTGCACGCCCTATCAGTAAAAGCGCCTTTTTTGTCAGTTGACAAATCAATTTCCGTATAATTAACCGCAGTATATAAGCAAATGCTCTATACAAGATATCAGAGGCACCAATCACTTAGTATCAATGATCATATCCAGGTCCACCCAGCAGCTAGGGGCAACACACCAGGGGTACTACAGCTGTTGGAGAAGCCCAAAAGGGCAGTCCATAGCCCACTTTACCCAGTGTAGAGACAGAACTTCAAAGAAATTATACGGAAATTGATTGGAGGTTATCACTTTACCCCTACTGTGTGGGAAAAGCCTGCAAGCCGAACACGAGAGTGTAAGGCAAAAAAAGCTGGTGAGTTTGCTCGCTGAAGGGGAGTGGAAGTCACATTCACAGCGGTGTGGTGGAAGATATCATCACTGAAGATTATAATTTTGATATTGTCACTATTATTTCACTACGTTATCACTTATTTTTGGACTTTTATATTGAACTTTCTGTTTTAATACACAAATGGACTGCACGATGGGTGTTTACTAGAAACACTTTTTGGTTGTTTATTATGGACACATATTGTTATTTTTAGGTATCACATTGAGCAATCACTGTAAAAATAATTTTTTAAAAATTTTTTTAGGTTTTCAGCGCTGCTATTTGATCACACTATTGGTGAGGGCGATTGTATAGTGTATCATTTATTTTATATATCACATGAGTTTTTAATTTTAAGCAGCTGCTTAGAGTGAGGGGCTTATCCCATAAGCGCAGTGTTTGGCACACAGAAAGGGGCGGATCATCTGTGTACCTTATCAGCAATATACTGTGACTAATCATATCTCGATTATGTGTTTCAGTTTGGGGCCGGAGGTTCTCTACTACTACTGACAATGTGTGGAAAGGAGCCTCCTTTTACAGTTTGGTGGAAGAGGTGTTTCTTGTTTGCAAGGGGAGGAGTCACTCTTCCCAAGTGCTGTCCTGAAAGACTCATGGAAAACAAGTTACTGGTAAGTCTAACTTGAATTTTTTTTAAACTTTTTTTTATGTAGCGGTACCCCCGTAGGAGCCTGGGGCCAGGGCCAAGCCACGCTGTGTGTGTCAATGAAGACACACAGCCCAGCTTGGAAGCGTGCCCACAAGATTGCCCCCATAGCAAATGGCTTGCTATTGGGGCACTCAGAGAAGAGGGGGAGACCAGACCACCAGCGTGGGGCCTCAGAAGAGGAGGTATGAGGCTGCTCTGTGCAAAACCATTGTACAGAGCAGGTACAGTAAGTACACAATGGGATTATTTATTAAAACTGGAGCGTGCAAAATCTGGTGTAGCTCTACATAGAAACCAATCAGCTTCCAGCTTTTATTGCCAAAGCTTAATAGAACAAGCTGAAGTTAGAAGCTGATTGGCTACTATGCACAGCTGCACCCGTTTTAGTAAATCTCCCCCAATGTTTGTTATTTTAGAAAAAAAAAAACCTTTATAATCACTTTAAAATCAAATACAGAAAGGGAAAAGAGAGAAGAAGAAGAAAGGGGGGAAAAAAGGGAAATGGGGAAAACACACAAAAAGTTGTATGGAGAAATAGAGGGGAAAAGGAGAGAATGGGGGAAGAAAGGATATAATGAAAGAGTGGAACTGAGACATGGAAGAAAAGGGAATATGAGTCAAGTGCATTGCCTACCAATGACACACAAAAAGTAGCTTAAAGTGTTTGTTAACCTAAAAAAAAAGGAATCCTGTTCCCTTAAAGCATGTTATATGACACAGTGCTTGTGCTGTGTCATTTGACCCCCTGTATCACCTGAAATACCTGGCTGATCCTGCCAGTTTCTACCCCCCTGTAAACTGACTACGGTGCATCATGGCTACTGAGCCCTGACCCCATGGTCAGTTTACGTGCCTCCATCATCTGCTGCTCTCCTCTGTCCTCCTCTCCCTCCCTGCCTGTCAGCTAGTCACAGTGCCCGCTCCCCCCCCCCTCCTGCTGCTGAAAAACTCTGACCTCTTTATACTATTCACTCTGTCTCCTAATGACAGGTGACCCTGTGTGTGTGATTTATAAAAAAATTGCGGTGCTCACGTGACCTTCCGGCTTTGTCCTTCTCCCCTCCTCCCCTCCCGACTGGCATCAGCAGGGGAATCTCGGCTCCCCCTGCTCTAGTTGTCAGACGGGGAGAGTAGAGAGCTGGTCACGTGAGCGCTGAGCGTCGCTCGTAAATAAGGTATAGACTGCATTTTTTTAAATGAATCACACACACAGGGGCACCTGTCATTAGAGAGACAGAGCGAATAGTATAAAGTAGAGGTCGACCGATATGGGTTTTTCTTTGGCCGATGCCGATGCCGATATTTAGAAATCGCGGTGGCCGATGGCCGATATATGATGCCGATTTTTTTGGGCCGATATATTTGGCCGTTTTTTTTTTCTTTTTTCCCCTTCATCTCATAAAAGCTAACAGTTAGACCCCTTTCACACTGGGGCATTTTTCAGGCGCTTTTGGGCTAAAAATAGCACCTGTAAAGTGCCTGTAAAACGGCTCCCCTGCAGTCACTCTGGCTTTCACACTGAGGCAATGCGCTGGCAGGATGTTAAAAAAAAGTCCTGCAATGCGGCATCTTTGGAGCAGTGTATACCGCTGCTCCACCACTCCTGCCCATTGAAATGAATGCGCACTGCTGTCGAAGCACCTACAAAGCGTTTTGGCAGCGGTGCTTCAAGGGTGCATTTAACCCCTTCCTCGGCCGCTAGCTGGGTTATAAGCGCCCTGCTAGCAGTCGAATAGCGCCGCTAAAATGACGGTAAAGCGCCACTAAAACTAGCAGCGTTTTACCATCAACGCATGCCCGCTCCAGTGTGAAAACAACTCTAAGGGCCCTTTCACACGGGGCGGCGTCGGTGGTAAAGCACCGCTATTGTAAGCGGTGCTTTACCGTTGGTATTCGGCCGCTAGCGGGGCGGGTTTACCCCCCGCTAGCGTCCGAGAAAGGGTTAAAAACCACCGCAAAGCGCCTTTGCAGAGGCGCTTTGCCGGCGGTATAACCGCGCTGTCCCATTGATTTCAATGGGAAGGAGCGGTATATACTCCGCTCCTTCACCGCTCCGAAGATGCTGCTAGCAGGACTTTTTTTACCGGCCTGCTAGCGCACCGCTCCAGTGTGAAATTCCTCAGGGCTTTCACACTGGAGACAAAGCAGTGGCACTTTTGGGTCGGTTTGCAGGCACTATTATTAGCACCTGCAAACCACCCCAGTGTGAAAGGGCCCTAAGTAATAAGTGAAACAGAAAATTTCTTACATTTATTAAACAAAACAAACCTCCAATCAGTTCACTTGTATGTATAATTTAGATAACAAAAAAATATATCTTAAATATTAAATACACAAAAACAGGTAATCAAAACTTTTGGATGAAAAAAAAATGGGCTAACTTTACTGCTTAGTTTTTTTTTTTTAATTCACTAGTGTATTTTTAAAAAAAAAATTGCGTTTGAAAGACCGCTGCGCAAATACCGTGTGACATAAAATATTGCAACAACTGCTATTTTATTCCCTAGGGTCTCTGCTAAAAAAAATATATATATAATGTTTGGGGGTTCTATGTGATTTTCTAGCAGACAATACAGGATTTTTACCTGTAAGCAACAAGTGTCAGAAAAGATTTAGTCTTTAAATGGTTAAATTGAGAACTCCTCCACAGGAGTTCAGCTCATTGATAAAAGAACCTAAAGAGATACAATGTATCTTCTTATCAGATTTGGCAGGCTGCCCAGAGGAGGAGAGAAGAAAACTTCAGGCAACTTGCATTGACTATTACAGAAGTCATTTGCAAGACACACTGAAGTTATAATCGGCCTTCTTTATCAGCACAATCGGCCGATGCCGATTAAGTAAAAAACGCCAAATATCGGCCGATATATCGGTCGACCTCTAGTATAAAGAGGTCAGAGTGGCTTAACAACCACTTTAAGAAACTAATGCCGCGTACACACGGTCGGACTTTCCGGCATACTTGGTCCGGCGGACCAGAGTGTGCCGGACAATCCGCCCGTGCGTGGGCGGCGGCGGACTTTTCCGGCGGACTTCTTCCCAAAAGCCCGCCTGACCTAGATTTTAAACATGTTTGAAATCTTTCCGTCGGACTCAGTTTCGGGCGGAAAGTCCGCTCGTGTGTGTGCTGGTCCGACGGAAAGCCCGCTCGTGTGTAGGCTGGTCCGACGGACCAAATACGACACGAGGGGATGGTATTGCATCTCGCGCTCGCTGCAATAGGAAAAACAAATCTTCCTATTGCGGCGAGCGCGGGGCATACCAGGCCCTTAGGTCTGGTATGGATTATAAAGGGGAACCCCGCTACGCCGAAAAAACGGCGTGGGGTCCCCCTAAAATCCATACCAGACCCCGATCCGAGCACGCAGCCTGGCCGGTCAGGAAAGGGGGTGGGGACGAGCGAGCGCCCCCCCCCTCCTGAACCGTACCAGGCCGCATGCCCTCAACATGGGGGGTGGGTGCTTTGGGGGAGGGGGGCGCCCTGCGCCCCCCCCCCCCCAAAGCACCTTGTCCCCATGTTGATGAGGACAAGGGCCTCTTCCCGACAACCCTGGCCGTTGGTTGTCGGGGTCTGCGGGCGGGGGCTTATCGGAATCTGGGAGCCCCCTTTAATAAGGGGGCCCCCAGATCCCGGCCCCCCACCCTATGTAAATGAGTATGGGGTACATGGTACCCCTACCCATTTACCTAGGAAAAAAGTGTAAGTAATAAAACACACTACACAGGTTTTTAAAATATTTTATTAAACAGCTCCGGGGGGGGGATCTTCCTCCGGCTTCGGGGGTCTTCTTCCGGCTTCGGGGGTCCCTCCGCTTCATCTTCTCCCGGCGTCCGGTTGGTTCTTCTCCGCTCTCCGGCCTCTTCTCCCGGTGTCGCAGGTCTTCGGCCGGCCCCTCCGCTCTCTTCATGTAGCTCTATTGCGAGCGGAGGTCCGGACTTCTGGGCTTCTTGGCTTCTCTTCTCTTCTCTTCCCCCAGATGTTGACACGACGCTCTCTCCGGCTGGACTGGTCTCTGAGGGCTGCGTTGTGACTTATATAGGCGGAGACCCCGCCCCCATATGATGTCACAGTCCCTGGGCATGCTGGGACTGTGACGTTTTAGGGGGCGTGGTCGACCACGCCCCCTAAAACGTCACAGTCCCAGCATGCCCAGGGACTGTGACATCATATGGGGGCGGGGTCTCCGCCTATATAAGTCACAACGCAGCCCTCAGAGACCAGTCCAGCCGGAGAGAGCGTCGTGTCAACATCTGGGGGAAGAGAAGAGAAGAGAAGCCAAGAAGCCCAGAAGTCCGGACCTCCGCTCGCAATAGAGCTACATGAAGAGAGCGGAGGGGCCGGCCGAAGACCTGCGACACCGGGAGAAGAGGCCGGAGAGCGGAGAAGAACCAACCGGACGCCGGGAGAAGATGAAGCGGAGGGACCCCCGAAGCCGGAAGAAGACCCCCGAAGCCGGAGGAAGATCCCCCCCCCGGAGCTGTTTAATAAAATATTTTAAAAACCTGTGTAGTGTGTTTTATTACTTACACTTTTTTCCTAGGTAAATGGGTAGGGGTACCATGTACCCCATACTCATTTACATAGGGTGGGGGGCCGGGATCTGGGGGCTCCCAGATTCCGATAAGCCCCCGCCCGCAGACCCCGACAACCAACGGCCAGGGTTGTCGGGAAGAGGCCCTTGTCCTCATCAACATGGGGACAAGGTGCTTTGGGGGGGGGGGCGCAGGGCGCCCCCCTCCCCCAAAGCACCCACCCCCCATGTTGAGGGCATGCGGCCTGGTACGGTTCAGGAGGGGGGGGGGCGCTCGCTCGTCCCCACCCCCTTTCCTGACCGGCCAGGCTGCGTGCTCGGATCGGGGTCTGGTATGGATTTTAGGGGGACCCCACGCCGTTTTTTCGGCGTAGCGGGGTTCCCCTTTATAATCCATACCAGACCTAAGGGCCTGGTATGCCCCGCGACGGGGCTAGTAAGGTGTCAATCTCGCCGATAAAAGCGGCAAGATTGACATCCTTTTCTAGTCCCGTCGCACCTGAGTCACGTTCAAAATGAACGGACTTGTCCGTGTGTGGGCAAGTCCGTTCATTCTGAAAGTCCGCCGGAACTCCGGCGAAAGTCCGTCGGAAAGACGGGCGGACTTAGCCCACCGGAAAGTCCCGGCGTGTGTGGGCAAGTCCGTCCGTTTTAAAGTCCGGCGCACCTGGCGGACAAAGTCCGTCGGAAAGTGTGCCGGACCAAGTAGGATAGAAAGTCCGCTCGTGTGTACGCGGCATAATGCTGGGTACACGATATAAATCTGTTTTCATTCAACCCAGCAGGCTGAACTAAAAAAAGTAGAGATCGCCATACTAACACAAGTGATGTTAGTATGCTGTGCCTTTGTGTTCTTAAAGGCCACCCCCCCCCCCCCCGCATGTGCCCGAACACACTGATAAGCGCTTGCAGCCATTGCGTAGTCAGATGATGGTTTTCGACAGAAGCAGATGGTAAGACCGGCTTCTATAGAATAGACAGCTGTACTCATGGGATGAAAGCTAAATTCAGGCCCTATTTTTTCAATAAAAAGCGTAATTTTATTCACTAACAGTCACTGTTATAGAATATTCTCTACACATCAGTAAATAAACCTGGGTAAGGTGGGCTTCCTCTGGTAGCAAGGGGGCTCCATTCGGGCTCCCTCCCTAACAGTCCATCTCCCAGAGCAAATGAGAGCAGACCAGGGTTATGGAGGTTCCCATTCTGACCAGTAGGTACTGTATAGGAGGAGTTAAATGCAGGACACGCACGAGACTCTGACTATGTGTCCGGCAGGGTTTCATTCCATCATTGGGAGTGAGGTAGCGAAGGTACGCTGACTGGTGGAGTGGCACGGTTTGGCCTGCCAACCCGAACTGTCCGCATCACTAAGGGAGGAGGGTGCTGTGTGGCCACAGGAGACACATATAGATCAGAATTGTGTATAGTTTACAGGAGGTTAAAATGAGGGCGTCTGGTTTAGCGGCAACAGCCAATATCCAACATGGATAAACTAGTGTGGAAAATTTGCAATGAATAGTTGGCCCTCCAGACTCCAACTCTCTGCTGTTTTTGGTCTATCACATTTGATTCCCACTCCAAAATTTTACAGCCTTTTGCAGCCTAGTTAAATAATATAGGACATGATGAAGTAAAATAACATACACTTAAAGGGAGCACAAACTCAGGTTTTAGTTGAGTAAGAAACCTATAGTTACCTGACAAGATATATTGCTAATCATGGGCAGGAATATGGTGGGAGCAGAACATAGAGATATTAAATCATCCAATACCCAAAAGTTAATTGGCATAAAAGTGCCAGTCCCGTACATGGGATCTACAAATATAGAGGTATAATGTGTCATAATTTTCCCCATATGCATTCATATTTACTTATCCAAAGCAAAAACCATCAAATAAATAAATAAAGAATACCTTTTAAACCAAAGACAAATCCTCAACTCCTTAAGATTTCCATGATGGTTTGTCCCAAATTGTAAGCAAACCCAAACTTCCTTATTGCCACCATTTTCCTTTTTTCTGTGACTTGAACAACAATTCATTCCTATCTGTCTCTTTGGCCCGTCTATAGGCTGTGTTAAGCCACCTGTCTTTGTACCCCCTATTACGAATCCTTCTCTGCAATTCCCTTGC
Source organism: Aquarana catesbeiana (assembly GCF_042186555.1). NCBI lineage: Eukaryota > Metazoa > Chordata > Amphibia > Anura > Ranidae > Aquarana > Aquarana catesbeiana. Next base: position 50,577,444 of record NC_133329.1, read on the forward strand.
CTCTACCTCAAAGTCAGCTATATAGATTAGAGGGAGTAAACAAATGAATTGAATATATTAAAAGAGAAATGAGAAGTTTTCATCCCTATTCACTATAGAGATTATGGTTTAGAGCAGAGGTCTCCAAACTATGACCCTCCAGTTGTTCAGGAACTATAATTCCCATCATGCCTAGTCATGTCTGTGAATGTCAGAGTTTTCCGAAGCCTCAAGGGACGTGTAGTTCCGCAACAACTGGAGGGCCATAGTTTGGAGATCCCTGGTTTAGAGCAGTGTTTCTCAACTCCAGTCCTCAAGGCGCCCCAACAGGTCATGTTTTCGGGCTCTCCATTATTTTGCACAGGTGATTTGATCAGTTTCACTGCCTTAGTAATTACCACAGCCGTTTCATCTGAGGGAAATCCTGAAAATATGACATGTTGGGGCGCCTTGAGTACTGGAGTTGAGAAACACTGGTTTAGAGTGTGCGACTCTCCATTCAAATATGCAGATATTTACACTTTCCTGTTCACCAAGTGTTCAACAATGATAACAAATGTCAAAAAACTGAGACATAGCGTATTTGCTGTCTTGGTGCCATTAGTGTAGAGCTATATATTTGCAGCTCTCTGGATGTCCCCTGCATTTCTAGTGAATTGCATATTATTTTGTGGATTCTAACCAAAATAATGGATACCTAATGAGGTCATCGCGCAACATGTGTCGGTGTGCGGAACGTCGTGACATCGTGATGCACTGCGCATGCGCAATTGCGCCTTTTTCAAACATTTTGCTGGAAATGTTAGGGATAAATATAGGAAATGTTTGTTTTAATGTGTAGCAGCCTCTGAAGCAGCTGAGACCCAGCGAAACCGGTCATGCCTTCGCCCTTTTCCAGCTACCTGCTATGATGGCCCCTGGTATCCGAGGTCTTACCCAGTGAGGACAATCCAGGAATGATGATACATGTGGACATACATAGGTGGGCACATATAGGAACCAGAAAAAATGTATAGTCCTTAAATGGATCAATGTGATAAGTCCAGTACTAAGCTTTTGGCGGCAGCTGTCCTCAGAGATTAGCCAACTCTGTGGGGTAGAAGCAAGGACAAGAAAGCAGGAAGCACCACCTGAGTGCAGTATTAGTAGGAAGCAGATTCATATTAGGATTAAAAACACTCACAAGATGTATAACAGTGTATAACATGCTCATCTGGTGTGTAAAAGGAGCCGCTCTGATCTGTCCTACCGACATTGCGCTGTGCCCAGAGGATATAGAAGATGTGGAGAGTCTGTATGATGTCCTGTAGTCACCAGGAAGCATGAAGAACCACCAGGGACTTTAGGGCAGATGTGACGTCACGGGAGGCGGGGAGATGGTCGAGATACACACAGGAGAAGGACAGACAGCCTGCTTGGCCCCCCTTGCAGTCTTTTGAACAATTAGGTTTTGTACCCAAGAGAGAGACTAGAGATAATACAATCAAAATGATTAATTATTATTATTTATATGCCAACCATAGTGCAATAACAGTCTTGCTTTCTACTTATGCTGAAAAAACCTTTGATAGGGTTGACTGGAACCTACATGACAGTGCTTTTCCAAGAATCTGGGTGTTCTGCCTTCAGCAGGGGAATTCATTATGTTTATTCTCCCTACAATAATAAATATGGCCACTAGAAGGAGCCTAGAATAAATGTACTGTTTTACAGAATCTAAAGACTCTTTAGATGTAATAAGAGCTCCCATCATCCCTTATTCTGAGAAAATGAAACAGGTGCATCCTGGGAGCTCAGACTCCTTCTGAGGGAGAGTTAGCCAGCCATTATACCTGTAGCACATGTTGGTGGACTAACCTACTTCCCCCACAGGCCACATCGCTGGTGAGCATGAGCATGGAGTTATTCCAATAATTTTTCCAAATAGTTTCACCCCACCCTGCTTTGGGATTTTCATGTTCATTTTAACAAAACGATAACGAACGCGCAGAATCTGAAATCTGAAAGATCCAAAATAAAAAAAATGCTTTATTTTCGTATTATTGCGACAACAGTTCAATATAGATAGATAGAAGATTCAACATGACGGTGACAATAGCGATCTGTGTCTATCGAACCTGCAGTTGAATGTGCCTAACCTAACTCTATTAGTCCAAGATTATTCGACATAGAGTGAAAAGATTCAACCTTATAGAGACAATAGTCAAAAATATGTATAATACCGTTCCACATGAACATTCGACGAAGCAGCTAAAAACATACGATCGCCGCAAGCGGACGTTTACGGTCAAATGCTCCGCCCATAGGCTATAGAAGAATTCTAATGTTGTTTGACTAGTAAAAATAATTAATAATTACAATTATTACTAGTCAAACAACATTAGAATTCTTCTATAGCTTGTGGGAGGAGCATTCAACCGGACGATCCCGGCGTTGCAGAGTTTAGCTGCTTCGTCGAATCTTCTTAGGACATCCGACAGACACCATAAGCCTTCAATTGACAGATTCAACCTTAATTAATTTGGATTTTCGTACAAATGCATTTTTTAAAGAAAAAAAAATAAAAACAAATTTCGGGAGTAATTAAATAAATTTATTTCTAGGACGAAACCGAAATTCTGAAACAAAATATTTCAGTGTGCACATGTCTAGTTATAGATATTAAAACAGGCAGTCTTTACCATTCACGATTGCAAAACATTATACTGTGTATCTCAATTGGATTAGGACAACTGCAAAGATTTCTCGGCTATATAAGAAAATAATTTCTTACCTCTACTAGAGAATATACAAATAATACTTCAAAATTCAAGTAAAATTCATCCCTTGGTTTGTCAAAATGATAGTCATGCCCAATATTTTATATTTTTTAAGATTCTTGCCTATTAAAATGTTCCAAATGTTTTAAACTAATCCTTGGATTGCATTTACTACATTTGAATGGTCTAATAAGCCTGCTAGAGTTCTGCATGATACCCCTATTAGAAGGATAATGGTGGTATTGGCTTACTGTAACAGATCTTTCTCTATAATACAGAACCTATTTAACATCAACAGTTGTTGACTTGAGAAACTTAGATGCTGTATAAAAGACAAAAATGTCACACTTTGCATAAGGGATAATATATATCATAACTAAGAAACTCAAATAGTGGATATTGTGCATCCGACTACTACTCCTACCTAGAAATGAGCCAAAAACACCTGGGTTTAGTTCTGGGTTCTGTCAGAGCAATTTTTTCCAATGTTAGGGATAATACCCAAAACATTGGCAAAAAATTGAATGGGACTGTTGGGCACTGCCCCAAGGGACATGTACTAATGCAAAAAACACAAACTAACTGAAAAGATACAAGCAAAACAACACTAAAGGAATGACCTTATAATAGAATTCATAATAATAATAATGAGTGGCTGTATGTACCATCACATGACTTGACTGGGTGGTGATCAGATAAACTGACTGGTGACAGTATATTAAAAAAAAATAATAATCATTTTTTATTCATTTTTTTAAAACTTTTTTTTACATTTTATTTATCTTTTACATTTTTAAAAATGTTTTATTATTTTATTTTTACATACTCTCATCAGAGTAGTTCAGTGTCAACATAACACTGTACCTCATGGCCCACTGTTTATTTTCTAGAGGTTACAGCACATTACTCCTCCTTGTTGACTGGTTGCTAGAGATTACTGTACATCACTACTGCTCACTGATTGATTGCTAGAGGTTACTAGACACCTATACCACTCACTAATTGGTTGCTAGAGGTTACTGCACATTATTACTGCTCACTGATTGGTTCCTAGAGGTTACTGCATATCCTTACCACTCAATGATTGGTTGCAAGAGGTTAGTGCACAGGATTACTGCTCACTGATTGGATGCTAAAGGTTACAGCACATCATCTCCTCACTGCCTGCACACCATGGACTGGGGAGGTGAGGGGACCCATCAATAGACAGAAAACTCCTAGGGGTCCTAGGACTCCGGGGATCAGTGGCAATGCTGCGGGAGGGGGGTTTATAGGATCAGTAACAGTGGTGGGGGGATGGGATTAGTTAGGAGGCAGTACACTGTGGCAAATTCTGAATCATGTAGAGCAAAGCTGGACATTTTTAGCAAGTTTATAGTGGGGAATTCTACCAATGTAATGGGGAATTTACAATGACCCCAATGTTAAGGGGATTTACACTGACCTTCAATGTGAAGGGGAATTTGTATTGACCGCCATGTAATGGGGGGATTTTACACCACCCACCAATAGAAAAGAGGGATTTACACTGACACTAAAGTAATAAGAACATTTACAACAACCACCAGTGTAAGGGGGAATATACAATGACCTCCATGTAAGGGGGAATTTGCACTGACAATCATTGTCAAGGAAATTTGTACTGATCACCGATGTAAGGTGACACTTCTACACCGACCACCAATGCTAGGGGGTATTTATATGGACCACCAATGTAAAGGGGATTTACATCGACCACCAGTGTACGAGCAATTCTGCACTTTTCAGCAATGTAAAGAGAAATGTACACTGATCACCAATGTAATGAAGAATTTACACTGACAACCAATGTAATGGGGGATTTTACATCAACAGCCAATAAAGGGGGATTTCTACACTGGCCATCAACGTAAGGGGGATTTACACTCACCACCAATTTAAAGGGGGCTTCTACATGGACCAACAATGTAAGGGGGGCCTTCACAATGGTCACTAGTGTGAATGAAAAGATTGTACACCAAGCCCCAATGTAATGAGAAGATTTACACTGACCACCAATGTAACTGAGACATTTAACCTGCTTTCACATTTGTGTGTGTCGGGAATACATGTAAAATTGCTTTCCTGACACCGCAGAAACATGCTGCCCTTTAGTAGATACACAGCAGTGCCATTAATTGTTAATGGCACCCTCATGTATTGGCTGAGATGTACGTATTCACATGCACCAAAATTCAGGGTGCTGTATCACCATGTTATTTTGAAGGGTTCCACCTCCAATTTGCTTACCTTTGCAGAACAGGCTGATGTTAGGCTTAATGACTATAGTTGTAGGCTGGACTTTCAAGCATGCTCCTTTACCTCCCCAGTGGGCAGCATTCAGCATAAGCGATGGTAGATATGACCTCAGGGGACATGATATACATATGAATGCCGCCTCTATTTACATATCAATGCCATGGTCCATGACTATTTAATGCCGCCTCTATTTACATATCAATGCCGGCTATTTACATGTAAACACAAGGTCTGCAGGTGAGTCATCTGTATAAGGCAAAAGGGTGGAGCTGGGCAGCAGCAACAGACCCTTACACTAAGATATTGGGACACAGCACAGGCTAAAACTTCAAGGGATAAGGGGATTTAAACTGGGATAGTTAGCAAGTATGAGGCAGCTACTTTGGGCCCCACAACAATGATGCCCCTTTTTGCCCTGCCTTGAAAACGGTCCTGGTTACATCCATTAAAGCTGTGATTATTAGTGATCTGTGATTGGCTACAGCTAATCACATGGTACAGGGTGTTGTGATTGGCCCAAGTACCATGTGATAGCTGTGGGCCAATCACAGCATCACCCTGCAGGAAACACATCTTTCACATACCTGGTTAGTGAGCCTGATGTACAACTCCAACTCGGGGGCCACTGATAGTGAGACAGTAACCACAAGAGCATGGCAAAATATGAGCCCCTATGATCGATCCAGTAGTCTACGTTGGTAGTAGCTGATACTTCACTGGAAGAGTCCCAGGGGATGGAGTAGCTGGCAGCAAGTGGATGTGACAGCAGGACAGGCTGGAAGCAGACAAGCTGGCACAGGGCTTGGCTGGAGCAGTGCTGTGTTTTGGCCTAGGCCAACAAGGCCCAGGCCTAGGGCGGCACTTTGAGGGGGGGTGGCAAAAGGCCGCCCCCCCACGAGAACGGCACCTGCGCCCTCTTCCCGCACAGCAGGGCCACCATCAGTTGAGTACAGCTTAGGAGTGGCGTCGCGGGTGCGGAGGGAGCCAGAAAGCAATTTAAGTAGGAACCGTCAAGCCGCCCCTGTAAAGCCCTGATTCTCTCTCTGAATGGCCCTCTGCTGTGGCCAATCATGGGGAGGGAAACAGCGGGCAGGAAGCTGGGCGGCGGTGCGCCGAAACCAATTAGAGCCGCTCTCTCTCTCTTCGGCTGACAGAAAGGGGAGGGAGGGGCGAGCGGGGGAGTTCTCTGCTGCTGCCAAGTTCTCTGGAAAAATGGAGCAGCAGCGCTGTGACAGGGAGAGGAGAGATGCGGACTGTCTGTGTATCTCCCCCTGCTCGCCCCCCTCCTCTTTCTGTCAGCCGAAGGGAGAAGAAAGAGAGAGCGGCTCTAATTGGTTTCGCTGCGCCGCCGCCCAGCTTCCTGACCGCTGTTTCCCTCCCCATAATTGGCCACAGCAGAGGGCCAATCAGAAGACTGGGGGCATCATGGGAAAAGTAGTCCCTGAAGAGTGGCGCCCCTGTGTGTCCACAGACATCATGCTACAGCCCCCAGCATGCATGCACTCTGCTGGGGGTTACAGGAGGAGAAAAAGAGTACTGTGCTGGGGGGAAGCCAGAGAGGGAGCCACGCTGTACCCGCACCACCAGAGCCACGCTGTTCCTGCACCACCAGAGAGCCACACTGTACCCGCACCACCAGAGCCACGCTGAACCTGCACCACCATAGCCACGCTGTACCCGCACCACCAGAGCCACGCTGTACCCGCACCACCAGAGAGAACCACACTGTACCCGCACCACCAGAGCCACGCTGTACATGCACCACCAGAGAGCCACGCTGTACCCGCACCACCAGAGAGCCATGCTGTACCCACACCACCAGAGAGAACCACACTGTACCCGCACCACCAGAGCCACACTGTACCCGCACCAAAAGAGAGAGCCACGCTGTACCCGCACCACCAGAGAGAGCCACGCTGTACCCACACCACCAGAAAGAGAGCCACATTGTTCCCGCACCACCAGAGAGGGAGCCACACTGTACCTGCACCACCAGAGAGCCACGCTGTACTCACACCACCAGAGAGAGAGCCACGCTGTACTCGCACCACCATAGAGAGAGCCACGCTGTTCCTGCACCACCAGACAGGGAGCCACACCACCAGAGAGAGCCACGCTGTTCCCGCACCACCAAAGAAAGAGCCACGCTGTACCTGCACCACCAGAGGGGGAGAAAGATGAAGCCACTGCCGGGGTACAGACATGCTACACTACTGACTAGAGTCAGCCTGGGCAACCCAGAGTGAGCGAACGTCCAGCCGGAGGGATCACTGTTGCAGTTTCACCAAGTCTGGTAAGAGAGCCTGTTGGCCATTATCCATTACTGTTCCCAGGGACTGAGCCATTAGGAAGTGCCTAACCTGATATCCTCTAGGCCTTATTGACCGCCATAATGAGCTCCAACGCTGGGCCTCCAGTCTAAAAATTAGGGTGGGGGGACACAATTTTTACCGCACCAGGTGACACCAAACCTAGTGACGCCACTGTCCCGGAGCCCACAACAAGTTTCGGCACTAAGCTTCGGTAACTGGCCATACAGGGTGCGCTAGCGTGGGCACCCAGGACATCTGTCACCCGGGGTCCCACAAGCGCCGATCAGCTTTCCGTAGCAGCCACCACCTCTCTCCCCACTGTCAGCCACACACACTCCTCGGCTCCTCCTTCTTCTCTGCTCTAATGTTCTAGTGTACACAGGAGGAGGAGGAGCCACAGAGGAGGGACACGACTTCAGTGCAAAAGCCACGCTGCTGGTCTGAGGGCTGTGTATAGTTTACAGTGGAGGGGGACACAGTAACCGGGAAGGGGGGCAGATAACAGATGCACACATGGATGAGGGGAGGGGGGGTAAGGGGATATGTGCTGGGTGCTTTGAGAGGGGAGAGGATATGTGCTAGTGGGGGGGTCTGATCCTCCCCTCCCAAAGCACCCAGCACATATCCCCCAAATGAAAAAATGCAGCATCCCTCTCTGTCCTCCTCCTGTGGTGTCCCTCTGTCCTCTTCCCATGAAGATGACAGGGCGGACCTTAAAAAGGAAGAGGTGTGGCCTTGACAGGAAGGGGTGGGTCATATTTAATTTAGGGGGTGCGCGAGCTTAGTCAGGCCTAGGGCAGCACAAAACCTAAATACACCACTGGGCTGGAGACAGACTGTGGATGCACAGCAGGAAGCAGGAGCCAGAAGATGATGAGTGGGACTGAAGGAGCTGTTGCAGGTTGGAAGAGTTTGATGCAAGGTCAGACGAGCCAGGTCGGTAACAAGCAGGCAGATGGCAGGGTTGTTAAGTCACTAGCAATGTCCGCAACAGTATGAATTGAGCAAGAGTAGAAGACAGAGGCAGAATCCTGGGGCAAGCCAAGGTCAGGACAGGTAGCAGACAAGGATGGTCAGGAGCAAGCCGGGTCAAAATCAGAGGTCAGGCACAGTAATCAAGAACAACTCACAAAAAGCTGTAGACCAAACAGCAATTAGCCAGTGCAGAAGCTCAGTTTATATAGACCACTTGGTACCAGTTTTGGTGACAGACGCACGCTTGCTTGCCGGGGCATGCGCATACATGTGTGCCTTAGAACTTCATCTATACTATGGCGAAGCCCTTCCTGACAGCAATTGCATTCATAACAGCTTTGCTTACATTGTAATCATGTAATCACATACCCTACACGTGGGATTGTATAGCTGGGTATCGGGATTTGCAATCTGCTGTGTCTGGTGGACACAGAGATTGCTGGAGCAGCGTGCTGCGCCCCCCAAGGGGTGCACAGCATGCCCTTAATCCAGAAAAGGCTGGATGACATACATGTACAGTATGCGATCCAGCATGCCTGTGCTGGCCGGCTGCAGTAAATGTACTGTGGGTGGTCATCAAGTAGTTAAAGTGGTAGTAAACTCTGTAATTAAACTTGTACCTACAGGTAAGCTTACAATCAAGCTTACGTTTAGGTACGCTTAGTTTAGGTACACTGATGTAAAAGGGGAAGACACTTATAGGAGAAAAGAAGGATGCTGCACACCCCAAGTAATTTCAAAGAAGGAATGTCCCCCGTATGGGGTTTTCTAGGCAGCGAATAGGTGGAAAATTACTACATCGAATATGGTTACTTAAATTTTATTGTGACATGATATCAAACAATTGACAATAATATGAGCTGTGGTACAGGAGATGTAAAAACAACAACACCAATATAACTGTACACAGTAGTACACAATAGTCAAGCGCTAAAATATAGATGATTTGCGAATACTGATGTGCTTCAAACCCGTCGGGTCCTACAGCCAGATCAGGTCGGGTTTATCCCGGGTAGGGAAGGGAGGGATAATGCCATCAGAACACTCTTGGTAGTACAGAGAATAAAAGATAGTGGAGCCCCAGGACTACTCTTGTCAAAAGATGCTGAAAAAGCTTTCGACAGGGTGGACTGGGGCTTCATGCAGAGCATGCTGGAGGAGATAGGACTTGGGCCAAATATGTCTAGATGGATAAAGGCACTATACGTACGACCTACAGCGAGGGTTGAGGTAAACAGAACACTCTCGGAGCCGTTTGAAATGTTTAATGGCACAAAACAGGGGTGCCCACTTTCCCCCCTACTATTTGTGCTAGCGCTCGAACCCCTCTTAACTAAAATAAGGCAGAACCCGGATATTAGGGGAATAGAAGTTTGGGAAGAGGCCCATAAACTGGCGGCCTTCGCGGATTATATTTTATTTTATATAACCCGCCCGAGGATTACTCTACCAAATCTGATTACAACTTTAAAAGAGTACGGAGAAGTATCAAACTTTAAGATAAACCCTGCTAAATCAGAAACACTAGCAATTAATAAAAGGCAAAAAAGGGGACGTCTCTTTCCAAAAGGATTTCCCATTCATGTGGGGGAAAAAAGAACTTAAGTACCCAGGAGTCAAGATAACCACATCAAGAGGGTCACTATACCAGTCTAATTTTGTGCCACTCCTCAATGAGATTAAAGAGGAGTTGAACAGAATTACAAGAGGACAGTTATCATGGGGAGGAAGAATGAATATATTTAAGATGGCAATTTTACCCAAAATCTTGTATAAGATGCAAATGCTTCCAATCCCACTTCCACAGGCTTACTTGAAAACATTGCACACACTATTTTTAAAGGTTATTTGGAGAGGGAAAAAAACCACGTATTAGTTTTGCACAACTAGAAAAAGAAAAGGAGAAGGGGGGGTGGGGGGCCCCCGGATATTAGAAGTTATTACGAGGCAATTATTTTATCACAATTAATAGAATGGGCAAAAAATAATAAGGAAAAGCGTTGGGTGAAAATGGATAGTAAATTAAAAATGGGAAAAATAATATGGATCCCACCACAATTTAGAAAATTGAGCACAGACACACATGATATCACCAGACACGCACTAAAAGTGTGGGATAACTTGCACAAAAGGGAAAAATGGGAGTATAATTCACCTTTAATCCCATTGAAAGACACAGAATACTTTGCACCAGGGATAGAAATATTGTCTGGAAAATGGATCTTACAAGAGGACGTACAATTAAAGGATGTGATGGAACAGGGTAAAATTTGCACATATCAAGGACTAAAAAAAAAGGGGGAACTCATAGTAATAGATAAATGGCGGTACAATCAATTAAATCATTTTATTGAAGCTCTCCCTCAACCCATTAGATCAGATACAAATTTACACCCCCTGGAGAAACTATGTGTGGATAAAGCAGGGAAGAAGGGAATCTCTAAGATCTATAGAGTGCTCGTGGAATTAAAGGGAGTAGAAATACCGCCATTTATTAAGAAGTGGGAGTTGGAATTGGGTATACAGCTTAAAGAACCAGAGATTGGTAAGTTATTGAAGCGGATACACTCAACAACTGTTAATTATAAGATGCTCAAGCTAAATTACAAGTGTTTGGCTAGGTGGTACATTACCCCAGATAGAGCACATAAGTACCAGAGTGAAACATTGCATTTATGTTGGCGGGGATGTAAAAAGATCGGTACAACAGCGCATATCTGGTGGCATTGCCCAGAGATCAAAAAATATTGGAAGGAGATTAGGCAAATTAGCAGTGAAATAACCAATATCGGAGTTCCGGACGATCCTTGGGGATGTTTATTTCACAGGATTAAAAAGCCAACTAGGATATATTTGAGAAAATTACTACCACAACTATTGAACGCAGCTAAAAGCCTCATTCCTAGATAATGGCAAGTAAAAAAGAGACCCACATTTCAGGATTGGTTTAATGAAATAAATAAAATTCAAAGTCTCGAATACTTGAGGTTTAGTGAGGAGATGGGATTGGAAGAGTGCGAAGAGAAATGGAGGGATTAGGCAGAGTACAAATGTTCAATAAGATGTGCTGAGGTGATGGGAATCTACAACAAAAAGGAGATATGGCCCCAAAGTAGTTAGGCAGATGGAGGTTGAAGAAGCGGAGAAAAAAGTAGACTAGTACCGGTAGGAGCAAAAGAGAGGGGAGGCAGGGTAAGGGAGGAGGGAGAGTAGTGGGGAGGAGGGAGGGGTGGGCACACTGGGGGTTTATATATTCAATGTATATTAATTGTAATACGAGGTATGCTTTAATATAAACAAAAAAAAGCCACAATGATGTGTAAATGAGATGGGATGAAATTGAACTGTTAAGTTGAAAATATGTCCCTTGGAAAATGTTCACTGAAGTGGTAAAAAAATAAATAAAAATATAGATGATATGCGAATACTGACGCGTTTCGACCCCACCGGGTCTTCCTCAGAGGATTTGTACGCTGTAGGAATATTTGCATGTGTTGGAATTCATAATTATAACCATAAAATAAAAAGAAACAATAATGAACATTTTTCTGTGTAGCTACCAATCACACTGTGTTGTGCGATATCTCCTGAACCTGAAGTCCTCTAAAGGAAAACCCCCTCACATGATCCCACCGAGAGTCCCCGGTCAGCCGGAACACCCACAGGAGGAGCCAACCGCACATGTGTGGCTTGCGAGGAGTCACAATTGTGGATAATCCCAGTGGCCCGGGAAGGGCGCGGAGGCGGAAGAGCAGCACCTGCAGTCGAAGCATCAAATAACAGTGCTGTAGATACTTTTTATATAACACAAATAAAAGTGTTTCATAATTCCAATACTTAAAAGATCTAGCTGTCCATTCATTTCCTATATTTAATTTTTATTTTATTTTTATTTTTTTTTAATCCTGTAGCATGTGGGTATTGTTTAAAAATAGATATACTGTATATCTATTTTTAAACAATACCCACATGCTGCAGGATTTAAAAAAAAAAAATTAAAAACAAATTTTGGAAATGATGAATGGACAGCTAGATCTTTTAAGTATTGGAATTATGATACACTAATAAGCCATAAAATATAAATAAAGAATTTTTTATGATAAAGAACTGATGAATATGAAAGAATTGGTTGTATTAACAAGATGGAAGTCGCTAATGTGATAGAATCTAGAAGACAGAGAAAAAAAAAAGCGGGGAAATTGAGAGATAATGGGGGGAAGGAAAAGTACATGACAAATGAGGAATGAAAATAAGAAGGGGGCGGGGCAGGAGGCAGAGCCTAGCGGAGCAGACATGCATTGTTAGAGCTCCACACCGCTGAGGAGAGAAGAGAAGGACAAAGCAGAGCCTGCAGGCTCAAAAGGTATCCATTTGAACCTTTTTGCCCCAGGGAACAAACTGTGAAAGTTTAGGCAGGAAATATGGTACTGGGAGGAAACCGTGGCAGAAATAAAAATCACCTCACAAAGAGCTCACAGGCACTCACTGCAGCTGAAGCAGCTCCAGTCACCTCACAAGATACAGCATCAGGGCGCTCTCACAGGCAGAAAATGTCACAGCAAGACTCTCCATTTGAGTCAGATACAGAACAAATCCTCTCACAAACTTCTCCACAAGACTCCTCAGCATCCCCAGTAATATTATTACAATTTGAAAAGATGCTTCATAAGGCTTTAAAACAAACCTCAGACCAAATAACAAAAAGCCTAACCAAAGAAATAAGAGAGCTGGGAAACCGCACCGCAGCCTTAGAAATAAAAATGGATGAAATTGAAATTACAACCCAAGTAAATATAACAGAATTGGAACAATTAAAAAAAGAGAATTTAATACTTCAAACTAAGCTCGAAGATTACGAAAATAGAGCCAGACGTTCAAACTTGCGCATAAGGGGAATACCTGAAACTGTGACAGACCTGCAATCTACTATTACTGCTCTATTACAAGAACTAAAGCCAGATATCCCTATTGAACGTTTAGAACTGGACAGAGTACACAGAGCCCTCACAGCCAAAAAGAAAGATGGACCCCCACGTGATATAATCACAAAATTTCATTATTACAGAACGAAAGAACAAATACTAATTGCTGCAAGAGAAAAAAAGGAACTTAATTTTCAAGGACACAATTATCAAATTTTTGCTGACCTATCCCAACTTACTATTACTAAAAGACGATCCATGAAACCCCAACTAATGGAACTGCAACGCCACAACATTATGTATCAATGGGGCTTCCCCTTTTCAGTCAGATTTAACTACCAAGGTACAATTTACAGAAGCAGATCAGCAGATGAACTACAACAAACCCTTTTAAAATTAAATCTGACAGAACCCACAAGCAGCAACTCTCCCACACACAGAAGAATGGCATCATCTTCACCTTCAGGCAGCACCCAGAAATTTCCAGAACAAAATGGGAATCATCATTCTCACAAAAGAGGCCGTTATGCCACATCATCCATGGACCAAGAAGATTCAATGGACTGACATCCTAATTCCTGATATCTCTTCATTTATTATACTAAGAGATGGTGCTCTATAAAAGACCTGTATTTATAACTGAATGTAACTGCATTCTGATAGTCACACACTGTGTGGGATCATGTTACATTCCAGTTATATTTCTTATTACTTCTGATTCATATAGCCTTAGAATATATAAGTGAAATAAGGAAATTCTTGTTCAGTTATATATTATCAGGTAATAACAATAGATTTATTACTTTTTAGGACAAATATGTTCAATAATCCAGAAGTAATGGGAGCTTTTTCTTTCTTTTCTTAAAACAAATATATTATTACCTAACTAGTTCCTAGAATTATGTTTTTGTTTATTCTAATCTGAAGCAATACAACCTCAATTTTATGAGTTAACATATCTAAACAGTTACATATGAATAAAATATGTAATTGTTTACTCTAAAAGGGTTAAAATCCCAAAATAATTCAAACTATCTTCATCAATACCAAAGTTATTAACAGTACCTTTCTAACTGAATTATTTAGCCTAGGGCAAGACTAACCATATACAACCACCCTGGAATAAATAATTTCAACAAAAACTATATTCTGCACTCCAATTAATGAAACATCATTTTGATGTCTTTTGACATAGCACTTCTCTCCTGTAAGCGGAAGATCCGTGTACCCCCATTAGCCCTCCTCATTCTCCCAACCATATTATGTGGGAGTGTGACGAAGGCACTTATTCCCCTGAGAGAGATATTTATTCTCTTTCACGGGTAAATTGTGATTACTTGCAAAAAATAATTTATACAATGTATCATCTAATCTCATATGTTTTTTGTTTGCTCTTTACTCCAGAATTCACTGGTTTCTTTTCTATCTATTCATCTCTTCAGTCCACACAGGTTGATCTGCGCAGTCAGCTCTGCAGAACAAAAAGTAAGTCAAAACTATTTGATCTATTGCCATGGCACCACTGAATATACTTTCCCTGAATGTTCAGGGAATAAATGTCCCTCAAAAAAGGACCAAAGCCTTCCGTACTTTCCATAACAAGAAGGCTCACATAGTATGCCTCCAAGAAACACACTTCACCAAAGATTCTACTCCAAAATATATTTCTCCTTTTTATCAACAAATTTACACGGCTTCTGCCTGTACCAAGCAAAGGGGAACTCTAATTGCATTTCACCGATCCACACCATTCACCTTATCATCAGAAATTAAAGACCCAGAAGGTAGATACCTGATACTCATGGGTTATATAATGGATACAGCAATCACGGTGATTTCCTACTACGCTCTTAACAAACAACCTACACCATTCCTCTCACATATATTACAAGTGATTAATACACACAAAATAGGAACAGTGATAATGTGCGGGGATTCGAACCAGGTCCTCCTCCCATTTCTAGATAAATCACCTTTTACACCATCCAAAATAACCTCTAGATTACCTTTTTCTCAACTTCTTTCCAAATACAATCTGGTAGATTCGTGGAGAGAAAGTAACCCAATGAAAAAGAAATTCACTTATTTCTCGCACCCTCATCAAACCTTCACCAGAATAGATCATATTTTTCTAACAATAGGAATGATACCAGAAATTATTGCATCAGATATAATTCCGATTCCGTGGTCTGACCATAATGCAGTATACACTACTATAGCCTCAGCCATACCAAAAGCGCATGACCCAACGTGGTACTTACCGGACATAATGCTCAAACACCCACTACATCAGATGGCCATTGAACAAGCTTTAAAGAAATACATATCAATTAATAATACAACAGACATCTCCCCAATAACACTGTGGGAAGCTCATAAGCCTGTCTTGCGTGGTACAATACAAAGACAAATGGCACTATTTAAACAGGAACGCAAAAATCTAGCAAAAAAACTAGAACTCAATTTTAATGCAGCCTACATATCATTTAAAGATAATCCATCTCAGAGTACAAAATCTCATCTGGAAAAATCTAGATTGGAATACGATCTATTTCTCAGTCAGTTGATAAATCCCTCAAACGCTCCAAACACAATTTCTACATGAATACAAACAAACCAGGTACATATTTGGCTCGGGCATTAAATTCAACTAACAAATCTTTCAAACCAATACGTTTGAAATTATCAAAAAATGTTTACACTTGTAATCCAGTTAAAATAGTCCATAAATTTCACTCACATCTCGCAACTTTATACAAGACAAATAATGAATTTAATCCTACAGAGGCTGAATCCTTCTTCTCAAAAATAACCTTACCTGAGTTATCTCAGAATCAAAAAAGCAGTTTGGATGAGCCTTTAACTATAGATGAAGTTGCTAACGCCATAAAAGACCTAAAACTTAACAAAAGACCAGGCCCAGATGGCTACTCGGCTTTATACTATAAAACATTCTCAGAAATACTCTCTCCCATTCTCACTGAAACTTTTAACAAACTTCTAGATGGACATTCTTTTCGGCAAGAAACACTAATGGCAATTGTTTGTATGATCCCAAAACCCCTTTCTGATGATACTTCCTGTGTGAATTATCGGCCTCTCTGTTAAACCTCGATATTAAATTATTAGCAAAAATAAAAGCAAAACGCCTCAATAGCATTATAGGAAAATTAATACATAGAGATCAAGTAGGCTTCATGCCAAATAGACAGGCAGGCGATAATATACGCAGGGCAGTGTTATTGGCACATATTGCTAAAAAACGGAAAATCCCTTTATGTTTTCTATCTCTCGATATTAAGAGGGCATTTGACACAGTATCCTGGCAATATATGCAATATTCATTACAAAAATGGGGTTTTGGACCCCACTTTTTAACATGGATGAAAGCATTATATAATTAACCCAAAGCCTATATAAAATATGCTGGTTACAAATCTGATGCCTTTAATATCGAAAGAGGTACCCGACAGGGTTGCCCATTATCTCCCTTATTATTTGCCCTTATACTCGAACCCATGGCCCAATACATCAGAACAAACCAAACTATAACTGGCATTGAAGTAGGAGGTATTACACACAAATTATGTATATTTGCAGACGATATATTACTTTTTCTATCATCACCACAGGTCTCTGGTCCTAACTTAATACCAGCTCTTGATGGATTTGCAGCCCTATCCGGCCTTATGATTAATCCTAAGAAATGCCTAGTGCTTAATATTTCACTCACAAACATGGAATTGATCCCGGCTAGGGCTGCACTCCCATTCACATGGGCAGAAAAATCAATCCCATATCTTGGAATTCATTTAACAGCATCTCATTCTGACTTATTCTCAACCAATTATCCTCCTGTATTAAGACAGATCACAAATCTAATACAACAATGGTCGCAACTTCCTTTATCCTGGATAGGGAAGATTAATGCAATCAAAATGACTATTCTACCCAAATTGCTTTATCTATTCAGAGTCCTCCCTATTCCAATTCCTTCCTATTTTTTGAGAATAGTACAAAAAAGAGCAACTTCGTTTATATGGGGCTCTTCTAAACCACGTATACCTATACACACACTACATCTTCCCAAAAATAAAGGAGGCCTGGGATACCCTAATTTTACTAACTACTACAGAGCAGCACATTTGGCAAGTCTGTCCAAATACCATGCAAAACAGGAAATCCCATTATGGGTATTTATAGAGGCTTCAGAAAATGACCCTCTATTAATATCAAATTTATTATGGCTTGATCCTAAAGACCGCTTTAAAATTCATAATCCCATAACTAAACACTTCTTATCTCTCTGGGATAAACTAAAAACCAAATATCAGTTACAATCTCCACACAATCCTCTCCTTTCTTTTATCAGAAATCCGGCCTTTTATCCGGCATGGATCTACCCAAATTCTTTTAAAGCTTGGACAACATCAGGCATTCAGACACTAAATGACTTCATAGCATCTAAATCATTCCTTTCATTCCCATCGCTTAGAGAAAAATATGATCTACCAAACTCTGAGATATTTAGATATCTCCAAATCAAAAATTTCTATACACCATTCCTAAAGGGGGATACACCATTATCCCAATTATCCATTTTTGAATCAATCTGTTCAAAAGATCCATTTGCTAAAGATACAATTTCATCACTTTATAATCAATTATATGGAGTAGCAAATCTTAATAGACCCTCTTACGTTCAGAGGTGGGAGGAGGACCTGGGACGAACTTTAGAAGACACGGACTGGTCTAACATATGGCTCACATCTAAGTCATCTTCACCCAACATCTTAGCACTGGAGACAAATTATAAAGTCCTAACTCGCTGGTACCTTGTACCCGCTAGAGTGGCAAAATATTCACCTAATACCTCAGCTCTTTGTTTTCGAGGATGCCCAGAAATAGGCACATATTTACACATATGGTGGACGTGCCCAGTGATCCAAACCTTCTGGAAGGAAGTCTTCGTGATTGCATCTAAAATATTTAAAAAAATAATACAACCAGATCCATATTTAACTTTACTTAATCTAAAACTGGAATGGTTAACACTCTCTCAATTTAAACTTATGATCCAACTAATAACGGCTGCAAAACAAACAGTGGCCAAGGCATGGAAATCTCCTACATTGGTACTAGCAGAAACAATTCACAGAATGAATAATACAATGTCCCATGCTAAGATGGTAGCCATCGATCAAAATCAAATTCCAAAATTTGAAAAACTTTGGCATCCTTGGATAAAACAACAGTTCCTGTCAAACTTCAATGACTCTGTCCTGTTGCCATGGTAACAGATTAAATGACTTACAGAGACACCCATTCTAAGGCTTCAAAGAGAACTAAAAAGAATAATAAACTGAGGAGCGGGACAACCTTGTGGACCATACCTCTACCTTTCTACCCTTTTTCTTCTTTCTCTTTCCTTTTCTCCACCTTACGATTAAAGCTCATTATCAGAATTTATTTGACCTATATACACTCTACTTGTAAACAATATGTATAGTAGGTATAAATCATTTAAATACCTACAAAAGTAACTAAGGAAATGATATATATCTTTAATTTAGGTTTACGTGAACCCAATGTTTAATATTTGAAATTTCATGATATTTACCTATATAAACCCTACTGTTAAACAATGAGCTTACTTTATAGATCCTTGTAAACTTACTTTATGTATCTTTATAACATTGTATACTCAATAAACTTCTTTTGACAAGGAAAATAAGAAGGTGGGAGGGGGAGACAAGGAAGGAAAGAGGGGGAAGGGAAAGGAGAAAAAGGGGGACGGGAGGGTGGGGAAGGAATAAACGCGCCCTTTTCTCCTTTCCCTTCCCCCTCTTTCCTTCCTTATCTCCCACTCCCCCCCTCCTTATTTTCATTCCTCACTTGTCATGTACCTTTCCTCCCCTCCCCCCATTATCCCTCAATTGCCCCCTTTTTTTTCCTCCATCTTCTAGATTCTATCACATTAGCGACTTCCATCTTGTTAATACAACCAATTCTTTCATATTCATCAGTTCTTTATCATAAAAAAATTATTTATTTATATTTTATGGCTTATTAGTCACATATTGATATATATATTTTTAAACAATACCCACATAATGCAGGATTTAAAAAAAAATAAAAAATAAAAGATCTAGCTGTCCATTCATCATTTCCAATATTTAAGTATTGGAATTATGAAACACTTTTATTTATGTTATGTAAAAAGTATCTACAGCACTGTTATTTGATACTTCGACTGCAGGTGCTGCTCTTCCGCCTTCGCGCCCTTCCCGGGGCACTGGGATTATCCACAATTGTGACTCCTCGCAAGCCACGTATGTGCGGTTGGCTCCTCCTGTGGGTGTGCCGGCTGACCGGGGACTCTCGGTGGGATCATGTGAGGGGGCTTTCCTTTAGAGGTCTTCAGGTTCAGGAGATATCGCACAACACAATGTGATTGGTAACTATACAGAAAAATGTTCATTATTGTTTCTTTTTACTTTATGGTTATAATTATGAATTCCAACACATGCAAATATTCCTACAGCGTACAAATCCTCTGAAGAAGACCCAGCGTGTTCGAAACACGTCAGTATTCGCATATCATCTATATTTTAGCACTTGACTATTGTGTACTACATTGTTCAGTTATATTGGTGTTGTTGTTTTTACATCTCCTGTACCACAGCTCATATTTTAACTGTTATTGTCAATTTTTTGATATCATGTCACAATAAAATTTAAGTAACCATATTCAATGTAGTACTTTTCCACCTATTCGCTGCCTAGAAAACCCCATACGGGGGACATTCCCTTTTTGACGTTTAGGTACAATGGTTATCTCTTAAACGTGCACAATTTAGGAGACATTCACATCAACAATAGCTGATGACACCACAGACGCATGCGTAGTGATGCTTTCCATTCAGGACATACAGTATGCCGTACAATGCAGAGCGCTGTGTTGTGGCTACAGCTCCGGCACGCATTCGTGTGGAATTGACGTCATCACGGCCCCAGACATTCAAATTGCCGGAGCCAGCCAACCAGGAAGGAAGACCGGGTGAAGATGGAGTCGGCGGGGGAGCCATGATTGCGCTGCGCTGGAGGGCTCCACTTGCAGGTAAGTCTGTCAACATTAGGGCATGAACCTACAGGGGGACCCAATGTTATTTTTCTGCTTGGTGGTTTACTAACGCTTTAATATTTTATCAGACAAAATCATTGACATTGTTGAGTTTACTTTTGGAAAAGATCATCAAGGGGTGCATCAATGTTTAAAGAATATACCAGATATATAGATAAGGCATAATAATATACGAAGGACTTGATCATGACAAGATATCATTTTACCTAAAAGGTATTTAGTAATAATATTACCATATTTTTGGTTATTTATAATAATTTTTATACAAAAAATGTGTGCTTCAAATTTTAGACATGCAGTGAAATGGGAGTAAATTAAGCTCTTCAGCCCCGGAAGGTTTACCCCCCTCCCCCTTCTTCATGATCAGGCCATTTTTTGTGATACGGCACTGCGTTATTTTAACTGACAATTGCAGGGTAGTGTGAGGCTGTGCCCAAATAAAATTGATGTCCTTTTTCCCACAAATAGAGCTTTCTTTTGGTGGTATTTGATCACCTCTGCAGTTTTTACTTTTTGCGCTATAAACAAAATAAGACCGACAATTTAAAAAAAATATATATATTTTTTTACTTTTTGCTATAAAACATTCCCAATAAAATAATGTAAAAAGTCTAATTGACTCATCAATTTAGGCCAATATGTATTCTGCTACATGTTTTTGTTAAAAAAAATCCCAATAAGCGTATATTGATTGGTTTGCACAAACGTTATAGTGTCTACAAATTATGGGATGTATTTATGGAATTTTTTTTTCATTGTTTTTACTAGTAATGGCAGCGATCAGTGATTTTTAGCGGGACTGTGACATTGTGGCAGACAAATCTGACACTAAGTGGCACTTTTTTGGGATCAGTGACACCAATACAATGACCAGTGCTAAAAAAAATGCACTGTCACTGTACTAATGACACTGGCAGGGAAGGGGTAAACATTAGGAGCGATCAAAGGGTTAAATATGCTCCTAGGGAGTGCTTGCTAACTGTGTGTGTGTGTGTGGGGGGGGGGGGGGTTTGCTTTGACTGGGGGAAGACCTGTCTTCTTGCTTAGCAGAAACACAAAATCTCCATTTTCCCCTCTCACAGAACAGCAGTCTGCCTTGTTTAGATAGGCAGACCACCGTTCTGCCTCTCCTAAGAATGATCACGAGGAGCCTGCGAACACCCCCTAGTGTTCCTCAGAAGCAATCCAATGAATAGTCAGCGGTTAAAATTGTAGTTTCCAGGATAAAAACGACTTGTATACAAGTTCAATTGCTGTGGTAAGTTCAGACATAGGCTACGTCCTACATGTTTCGTCATTTGTGACATCACCTGGGACATGAAGTCTATGTCCACCTCCACGCCATTATATAGTGTCCAGGGCTGGGAGAGCGCCTGTCACGTACCTTACAGCGGAGTCTGAAATGACGAGGGCGGCCTCTTGCACAGTTCCGGTCCTGGCACCCCTGGAGGTTGAGACAGGGTTGCTAGGGCGGCGGAAGGGTGCAGGTGCCTGCTGGCAGGATCAGGAACACGGAAGTCTTCGGAAGGAAGCTGGGATGCTGATCACTGGATGGATTCAGGAAAGGTCCAGCAGAGGAACTTGCAGGGTCAAAGGCAGGCAGGGGTTGGCAATGTGCTGGCAGCGAGGTACACAATCGGGAGACAGAGCCGTAGTCAGGAGTCAAGCCGGGTTCAGTACAGGAAGCAAGGCAGACAGAGATGTAGGGATGATCCGAGAGGGTGGTCGAGGAAGGCAGAGGTTCAAGATCAGGGTCAAGTAAACAAGGCAACAGCAGGGGTTCAGGAACAAGCTGAGACAATCCAGCACTGATGCTAGTCTGCTGATCGTTTAAATAGGGCGCCTTGCGCTGTGATTCGCAAATGTGCACGCGCTGACGTGCCCTCGTTCGTACGATCGCATTACGTGCGTGCCTAGTCCGGGGCTCACTCGTTCTTACCGTACATCCGGCTGGCACACGGGAACGAGCGTTTGTGATGGTTCTCTGACATTGCCCCCTCCTTAAGGTCAGCCTCCGGATGCCCACCTGAGACCTCCTTTCCGGATGAGAATGATGAAAGGCTTGTATAAGTCTTGGGGCATGGAGGTTTGCTTCTGGCTCCCAGGAGTTTTCTTCTGGACCAAAACCCTTCCATTTAATTAAATATTGATTCTGTCCCCGCCTTCTCCTGCAATCTACAATGGTCTCAATTTAAAACTCTTCTTCTCTATCCACCATTATGGCCTCTGGGGGCCCTCTTTCACGACCTGGAAAGGGATTAACCACATCAGGCTTCAACAAGGAGGTATGAAACACAGGGTGAATCTTAAATGAGTCGGGAAGTTCGAGCTCATAAGCCACTGGATTAATTTTTCTCTTGACCAGCAAAGGTCCTAGGTATTTAGGTCCCAATTTCCTGAATGGACAGGTAAGTTTTAGATTCAAAGTTGACAGCCACACACGATCACCAACCTTCAAATCCAGTTCTCCTCTCCTCTTCCTGTCAAAGAACCTCTTATTAACCTCTTATGCTTTGGCAATGGTATCCTTTAACACCTGGTTATTGGTAGCAAAGAAATTTAATCTGTCCTGAACTGCAGGCAAAGGAGAGTCCAGAATCAATGTTGGCAAAAAGGAGGGATGAAACCCATAATTGGAGAAGAAAGGCAATTGGTTGGTGGCGGTATGAGCAGAGTTATTAATTTATTTGCCGTTGGCAAATTCTGCCAACGGCAGAAGTGAGGCCCAATCTTCTTGGGAGAAGGAGGTGAAGGAACGCAGGTATTGCTCCAGCGTTTGGTTGGTACGCTCAGTCTGTCCGTTGGACTGGGGATGATAAGCCGAAGAGAAGTTGAGTTTGATGCCCAGCGCTTCGCACAGTGCTTTCCAAAATCTTGAAGTAAACTGTACTCCTCGATCCGAGACGATGTCACTAGGGACTCCGTGCAGTCTAACAACCTCTTTAATGAAGACTTTAGCAGTTTCAGTTGCTGATGGGGTCCCTTTCATAGGGATGAAATGTGACATCCTGGAGAGGCGGTCTACCACTACAAAGATAGATGAGAACCCCTCCGATGGAGGGAGCTCTACGATAAAGTCCATTGCGATTTTATCCCACGGTCTCTCAGGAATGGGTAGAGGTCTTAATAGTCCCCATGCTTTATTTATTGCTGTTCTTGTTCCTGAGACAGATTGAACATGAGCCAACATATTTCCTGTAGTCCTTTGCTAAACTAGGCCACCAGAAATGTCTCCGGATCAAATCCATGGTTTTGTATCCCCCAAAATGGCCGGCCAGCGGGTAGTCATGACACACCTGTAGGATGGTAGCACGTAAATTCTGCGGTATGAAAATTTTATTACCCCACCAATAGAGCCCATCGTTCTCCTGAAGGTCTGTATCTGGAGACAAAGAGAATTCCCTGGATGCTTGACGGATATGTGACATTAAGTCGGTTTGAATAAGTAGAAAATTTCCAGCCTGTAGGATAGTATCTGTTTGAGGTGGAACTTCAACTTCTGTAAACATACGCGATAATGCGTCAGGTTTCACATTCTTGGAGCCGGGCCGGTAGGTTATGTGGAAATTAAAGCGTGAAAAGAAAAGAGCCTCCTTGCTTGTCTGGGCCTGAGGCATTTGGCGGTCCTGAGGTATTCCAAATTTTTGTTATCCGTGAAGATCAGTATTGGGTGTGTTGCTCCTTCCAAGAGGTACCGCCACTCTTCTAGAGCCAATTTAATTGCCAACAGTTCTCGGTCCCCCACATCATAGTTCCTTTCTGAAGGCCCTAACTTCTTTGAGAAGAAGGTCACAGGGTGCATTAGAGCCTTGGGTCCTTGGCGCTGGGACAGGATGGCCCCTACGGCGCTCTCTGAGGCGTCCACCTCCAGGATGTATGGAAGAGCGGGGTCAAGGTGCTTTAATAACGGGGCTGAGGTAAAAAGTCCCTTTAACTTATCAAAAGCAGCTTGGGCTGCCTCTGTCCATTGAAAATGGTTCTGTTTCTTGGTGAGCTGAGTGATGGGCATGATGATACCGGAGAAATTTTTAATGAATTTTCTGTAGAAATTAGAGAAGCCGATGAACCGTTGTACCCCTTTCTTATCAGTGGGAGGTGGCCAGGACGTTATAGCTGCGACTTTTTGAGGATCCATTGCCATACCTCCTGTAGAAATCACCAGTCCGAGGAAGTGGATGTTCAAATTTGCATTTCTCGGCCTTGGCATAGAGTCCATTTTGTCTTAACCTCAGAAGGACTTGTTTCACATGGACACGATGTAGATCTAAGGAGGCTGAGAAAATTAGAATATCGTCTAGGTAGACGATCATGAATAGGTTTAGAAAGTCTCTGAAAATATTATTTACGAAATGCTGGAAGGTTGCTGGAGCATTGCATAATCCGAAGGGCATAACGAGGTATTCAAAGTGGCCAAAACGAGTCCGGAAGGCCATTTTCCACTCGTCTCCTTCCCTGATTCTGATCAGATTGTAAGCACCTCGTAAATCCAACTTGGTGAATACTCTTGCGGAGCGGAGTCTCTGGAGAAATTCTGGAATCAGAGGCAAGGGGTCGCGATTTTTAACGGTAATCCGGTTTAACTCTCTGTAATCCACACATGGACGGAGCGAATGGTCTTTCTTAAAGAATATTCCTGCCCCGGCTGGTGACGTTGAGTGTCGGATCAAGACCTTCTTGAGGTTCTCATTCACATAGTCTTTTAGGACTGCGAGTTAAGGCTCTGACAGAGGAAAGATCCTCCCAAATGGGATTTCTGCCCCTGGTAAAAGTTCAATCGGGCAATCGTAGGCCCGGTGGGGGGGAAGAGTATCTGCTTTTTGCTTGTCGAAGACATCCAGGAAATCATGATACACGGATGGGACAAGGTCTTGGGATTCGGATACTGGTTTTAGACACCCAATAACTGGAGCTGTGTGGTGGAGGATCTGGAGACAGTTATGGAGACAGTAGGAGGACTGAAAGACTACCTTGCCGGTTGTCCAGTCTATCTGTGGGTTGTGTGCTTGCAACCATGGCATTCCTAGAATGATCGGAAAAAGTGGTGAAGATATAACGTCCAGGCACAACAGTTCTTGGTGGTTGGGTGAGATATCGGCAGGTAAAGGTTGGGTTTCTTGGATGATAGGCCCAGATTTGATGTTGGACCCATCAGCTAATCGGATGAACAGTTTATGTTGCTTCGATCGTAGCGGAATGTTGTGTTGCAGGGCAAAGGCATGATCAATGAAGCAGCTGTAGGCACCGGAGTCAATTATGGCCTGGATCTGAAGCACCCCTTCTGGAAGCTGTAGAGAGACAGGAACAGCAATGTGAGTCGTTCTTGCTAGAGTTAATGCATAACTATCAAGAAGAGGAGAGTCACACTTACGGGTCTTGTTGGGACACATATTGGCGTAATGACCGGCTCCCCCACAGTAGAGACAGAGATTATTCATACGACGGCATTGTTTTTCTTCCAGTGTCAAGGGTGCACGAAGCAAGCCCAACTGCATTGGTTCTGGAGTTTCAGTGGTAGGAGCAGATAGTGGGGGTGCAGAGGTAGGTAGGCGACTGGGTACCCTGGGTAGCATCCACATGGGCCGGTACTTGCTGGTCCTTTCAGATCTTCGCTCCCTCAGCCGTCAATCGATCTGAATGGACAGTTGAATCAGTTCTTCGAGGGAATCGGGGATCCCCACACGATCTAGTTCATCCTTGAGTGCCTCCGAAAGCCCTAAACGGAACTAAAAACGGAGAGCGGCGTCATTCCAATGTGTGTCGGAACTCCACCGTTTAAAGTCAGTAACATAATCCTCCACGGGCCTACGACCCTGCTGGAGGGTGTGGAGGCTGGCTTCGGCTGTAGTGGTACGCTGGGGATCATCATACAGTTTGGCCATCTCATCCAAAAAAGAGTCCATGGTACCCAGCAAGGGACTGGCTTGTAAATGATGAGCCCAGGTCTGAGGTTCTCCCTGCAGTAATGAAATGATGAACCCCACCTTGGTACTTTCCAAAGAAAAGGTGCGGGGCTGAAGCAAGAAGTACAAATGGCAGGCATTCCTGAAAGCACAGAATTTGCTGCGGTCACCCATAAATTTCTCCGGAGCAGGAACTCGTGGTTCTGGGGGTGGCACCACTGCTGTGGGTGTAGAAACTGGAACTGATGATGCAGGTGCTGCAGTCCGAGGTGCTGAGGTGCTTGGAGAGAGAGACTCCACTCGTTGTTCGAGTCGCTGGTAGCCATCTTGCAGGCCCTGGACTGTCCATATAGTGCCTGCTGGCAGGATCAGGAACACGGAAGTCTTCGGAAGGAAGCTGGGATGCTGATCACTGGATGGATTCAGGAAAGGTCCAGCAGAGGAATTTGCAGGGTCAAAGACAGGCAGGGGTTGGCAACGTGCTGGCAGCGAGGTATACAATCAGCAGGCAGATTCGTAGTCAGGGACTGGTGGAGGTTGGCAACAAACTGGCAGTGAGGTACAGAATCGGGAGACAGAGCCAGAGTCAGGAGTCAAGCCGGGTTCAGTACAGGAAGCAAGGCAGGCAGAGATGTAGGGATGATCCGAGCGGCTGGTCGAGGAAGGCAGAGGTTCAAGATCAGGATCAAGTAAACAAGGCAACAGCAGGGGTTCAGGAACAAGCTGAGACAATCCAGCACTGATGCTAGTCTGCTGATCGTTTAAATAGGGCGCCTCTTGCCGTGATTCGTTGGCGTGCGAACGTGCACGCGCTGACGTGCCCTCGTTCGTACGATCGCACTACGTGCGTGCCTAGTCCGGGGCTCGCTCGTTCCTACCATGCATCAGGCTGGCACACGGGAACGAGCGTTTGTGATGGTTCTCTGACAGCGCAGCTGTCTCCGTTAAACAAATTCCATGCGACATCAATATGGCTGCTGTTCTACCAAACCTCGTTCCAAGGGGGTTTGTTTGGCCAGCCATGTTATCTTCCTTTCCAGTTTAACTACTGAGGGATTCGCTTTGAATGCTGGATAATTATTTAAATGCTTGTCTAGACTCCTACAACATGGATCTGGTAAGCTCATATCCTGTTTATTATCACGGTGGAGGTGCACCAGGTGGATATTTATCTAAACAATCAAATTTCTTTGGATATTGCTTCAATGAACTTTCTTTCCATCTGTCACTATGCACTTTAGGGTTCAAGCACTATATGGACAATTTTTTTCTGATTTACTTTGAATTTCATTTACTTTATTTAGCGCTGCAATTTTTATTATGTATGTTTTTGCACAATTGGTTTTGTTAGAAGCATCTTTATTTCACTTAGGTTATTATCACCTGTGCAGTCATTTTTTTACTTTTTGATAATATGATCCACCAATGAGAAGTGACTAATTAGTACCACCTACACCCTCTGGGGGGATCCCTAAATTACTGTAGATTGTTTTTGGTAGATAAATAAGCAAACTCATTGAGACACATGATCATCACATCATACACACTTCATGTAGATCATCATACACACATCTTCCATCTTAAAGACATCATCCACCTTCAGACATCACGGGACACACATTCTCCATCTTAGATAGACACTATTTTAAAAGACACACTATCTTAAAGCCTAGTCCATCTGCACCCATTGGACGCCATCTTCAGGTTTTGGTCAACAGCCATCTTAAGGCAATCCATCCCAACCAATCCACTTGTAAGCCACCTGACCTAAGTTCAGAGGACAGGAAGTGCTTTATTGGCACTTGGTTGTTCTGGCGATAAATGGCCACATTTGTTTGCCAAGCCCATGAATTGCAAATGTGTAGAATTTGCTGTGAACCCATGCACAACCCAAACTTGAAGCTCATCCTAAGGGCCCATTCACAATGATCTGCAGCCCAGCGATTTGGGCTGCAGAGCCATGTGGCAGAAGACAGTGTGATGCACTTTTAATGAACTTAATTTGAAGTGTACAATGTGGCACTTCATTCATATGGCACAGTAGCATGCTGTGTGGTGACACGCGGGACCATACAGAGCGATGCAATATAATGCACACATGTACCATTATATCACAGAATTCTGGAATGCAATGGAACATTGCATTCTGGTCTGAACATGAGACACAGAAAACTATTGTTTGCTCATTGAACATTCTCGGTGTCTTTTTTAAGTTTATTTGCTTGTAGAAATGGTAACAGGAAGTGGTTTGGGATGCTGTAGGATATTCCAAAACAGGAGATATTGCTAGCAGAGAACACTTCACATTCAGTAACAGTAGCACAATGGAGGTAAATTGGAACAGTCTACAGGTCCATGGCTGAGGACCATGAAGTAGCTTTAGCACAGGTAAAGGCAGACTGGAACATTCTACAGGTCCATGGCTGAGGACCATGAAAGGGTCATGGGTCCGCCGTGGAGCCAAAAGACGTGAGAGTTTGATCTTGGAAGCAGTCTGACTGTATGTTTATGCCGATTAGGCTTTTTCATGCTCGTTTTTATGAATTAAATGTGAGTAGATTACTGAAAGCTTTATTGGTGCAATTATCTTTTATAAAAAGATACTACACTATTGGTGGCTATTCCCTCTTTTCAGTGAGCTGCATGGGATTATCCCTCTTAAGGAAGCGATAACATTAAGGTGGATTTAGGTAGAGGACCACTTCCTGAGATGTGAGACCAGACTGAGGACCTTCATAGTTATGCACTATTGACCTGTATACAATATGGGTCCACTAGCCAGGTGAGCATACACTTCACTAGGTGGTGGAGCATGGTTTGTTTTGTGGTGAAGTACTGAGCGAAAAATTGAAGATGCATTATTACATCACTTTATTTGGACTCTTGGGACTTTTTATTGCAAATTGTGTTACTGAAGTCATTGCATACTGTAGATCAATTTATATTCTATTTATTCTTTGATATTTGTCACTTTATATCATGAATTGCTGTACACTTACATATTTATTTGAAGTTTACTGAGGGACAGGGGGTGTATTTATTTATTTATTTTATTTTTAGAGATTTATTGGAGCAGCACAATCAAATACGATTTATTAATTTTATTGTTGTGTGAACACATTTAGTGGTTGCAGCAGCCGTGATTTGGTGAATTTTATTTAGTTGACAGCTTGCTGCATTTGCACTTTACTGGATTCAAGAAGTAGCTTTAGAACAGGTAAAGGCAGACTGGAAAAGTCTACAGGATCACAGCTTTGGACCATGAACTAGCTTCAGCATAGTTAAAGGCAGACTGGAACATTCTACAGGCTCACAGCTGGGGTCCATTACGTAGCTTTAGCACAGGTAAAAGCAGACTGGAAGAGTCTACAGAGTCACAGCTGGGGACCTTGAACTTTCTTTAACACAGGTAAAGGTGGCTCTACTCACAGGATTTTGGAATAAATTTGTCCATAGCTGCAGCCTCTTGTAGAGTAGTCCAGCATCCACTCCAAATGTTGCTTCAGGGGCAAGCAGCCCCCTCCTCTCAGCGAACCAATCCATTTCCTCAGGAGGGAAAAAGACAATCTCCCGAGGGCTCCCAGCTGTTTAACAGTATCTCTGCCACCATCTGGGCACCCCTCCCAGGCATTGGCTAGGCCCTGATCAATATTCAGGCTGATCATTTGAATTCTACCTCCCTAAGCTATGGAAACTTCTTCTACAGGCAGGGGGAAGAAATCAAACTCCCATCCTGTGAAGCCATTAACAGACCAGACCAAACCACCAATTACAGAAGGAGCCAAAAACTAAATTTACCTAGCTGCCTAACTAGGAGGGTGCTACAAATGTATAATTCACCTGGATACACCAAGCAGTTGTAATGATATGTACAATTTTAATAACACGTGGCAAAGTTGCCAAACTGGATTCAGTTGTTAAAGATTGTTTTACCTTTGTCATTAACTTATCTCTTTGATAATTGTGTATATTTGAAAGCAAGAAAAGGTGACATTTTGCAAATTTATTTTATTCTTAAAAAACAAATGGTGTAGGTGAAAATATTTTTGTGATTGCAATACAGAATATTGACTAATTATTTTTATGAATATAAGTCATAAAGAATTTTAGGAATATTACAAAAATTATATATAGACAATAAAGTGTAAAATAAACAGAAGAGTAACAAAATCTGCATATTCTTACCATTTTGGTAGAAAAGTATTCCCCTGCACTGATCCATTTAGTTTCATAAATGTTTAAGAACTTAAAGCCCATCTCCAAGAAGATATGAATTTTCAGCTTTGGGTAGAGTGGGGGGAGATTAGAACCCTGTCAGTTTTTATAGCAAACAATCCATCCTGCACCTGTTCCTTTAATGCCTTGCTGAAGTGTGCACAGCCAATGGTGCTGCCATAATAAACATCTAGGACTCTGTAAGTAAATCCTCAATCCTCTACTGAGGCCATAGATGAAAAAGTTAAAGTGCCCATAAACACACATACAGTAGCTCCACCAGTGTTTTGGTCCCCTTTCTCTGTCAGCTTAAGAAAGTAGACCTACATGTTGATGGCGCTATGTCTGATTTCTGTACTTTTCCTTTTTTTTTCAGAAGATGATTGAGGGTTCACCTTTGGCATGCTAGCTGGTTTTCTACAGGTTCTAAAGGCTGCCATCCTGTTCTGTCTGATGTCAATCAACTCAACAGGAAATGAGGAGAAATCTCCCCTACGTGGACATAGACAGCAATAAATCCCTAATAGATGCTGCAAACATTCTTAACGCTACTAAAAAAAAAGTATGTTTATTGCTTCTTATGTCCTCATTAGGGTAATACTCCTCCCTTCCGGTGTGTAAGACAAGAAGTTGGGGGATCTCCCCTTGGTTCCTGATTTGTCTGAGATATGCAAAATAGACAGAAAATGGAGAGATATCCTCTCATTTCCTATTCGGCCTTAGTAAGTAAGAAGTAAGACAGGCAGCAACAAAAGTTAACAAAGGTTTTAACTCTCCCACCATCACAGTCTATCCCCCCCAATTAAATGCTGCAATCCACTTAAAAAATAAAAAAAAAATCTGTGGAAAAAATATGAAAACAAAGCTTACACCCAGCTCACAAAAGGAAATGACATCACAATCCTTCCGGCAGGATCTTGGGGACACTGAGTTTTCAAAATCTCAGGAGAAGAGCACAGGACAGTATCATCCCATAACATCTGGGATCATTAGACTTTCGGTAGAAGAAGGGTGGCTCCACTTTTGCCTTGCTCGGTGTAAATTATATTTATGGATGTATATTTTTAGAACTTTTCTCAGCCTTTTTTTTTAAAGGGGATTGCAGGATTTTGGCAAGGAGAGACAGGCGAGTATGTAGTAAGTGGAACTCACATTTGGGTGCAAGATCTGCTAAAATAAAATCTCCTCGTTTCTGTTTATAACACATATAATCATAAGAAGAGGAATTAATCATAATCAGAAGAATAGGAATTGAAGAATTGAAGATAAAAAGCAAGTAACATGCAGTCTAGATAACCCAATGTTCACCACAGATTAGAGGGTTCACAAGTAGAAGCAAAGAGACAAAAGATCACATATCACGCTATTTGATGTGCTTAGATTCTATTCTCCAGATCTCTGATGATCTTGGGATGACGTTTTTTGAGGACTTCACGGAATTCCTCCTGGCCTTTTTCTCCCCAGCACCTCACGTACTCATATAGTGCTCTCATCTGGTCCTCTGGTGTTGATTTGCTGAGCACGACATTTTTTTGTTCAGTGGTTAGATATTCTTTCTTTAACAGGTCATCCAAGACCGGCCCAATAGGATGTATTTTTTCTATCAGTTCCCCTCTATGCTTCATCACAAAATGTTGCTGAGACTCATCTGTGTATAAAAAGATTTGTACGAAATAAATGACCTTTTATTTTTAATGCCGTGCAGGTTTCAGCAACGGGGACGTCCTATAAGTCAATAAATCAGGAGAGCGGCAACTGTCTGCAACTTGCATGAATACAGAGCCCACTTCTTCTCTCACTGCAAATCTAATAAACAGGGTCAAGTCAAAAAGAAGGACCCTCACCTAAGCTTCAGTCATATAAGGAAAATTAAAAGCCACATATATTTTCATGAGTGAGTTTTTTACTTAAAGAGAAACTGCTCACATAATTTGTAATAAAAACATCTTTGCCATTCTGAAGCTTCCCTCCAACCACTTTGCATATTATTTTCTATATACTATGATTCTGTACTTGCCAAATATGCTACAGAAATCTCCCTCCACTGAGTCTGGCTGCAGCCATTTTAACTGTGGGCAGCTGAAGCTGTTGCCTGTTCACTCTTATGCTGCTTTCATTGGTCCTCTTAAGACTCCCCCCCCGCCCCCTTCCTGGCAAACTCTCACAAGAGTGAGAGCTGTACATGATGTCATAAGCCTAGGCTAATAACCAGACAAGAAAAAGGAAGTGGGCTGTATAAGGTATTTTCTGGCAGAAAAACATGTTTTACTATCCAAAGTTAATACAAGAGATTTAAAAGATGGAAAGTTGAAAGAATGACTCAAGGTCCGCTTTAACATAATGTGATTTAGTAATATGAACACATGCCCTGTTTGTTCACCCAAACTGTGAATTTTAATGGATGGTCCACTTTAAAGTGATTATAAAAGGTAAATTTATTTTTAACTAACAAACATATTATACTTACCCTCCCTGTGAAGTAGTTTTGTACAGAGCAGCCCTGATCCTCTTCTTCTCAGGTCCCCCGGGAGCACTCCTGGCCCCCCTCCTGCCAATTCCCCCCGTAGCTAACCACTTGCTAAGGCGGCGCACAGATATGGCTCAGCCCCGCCCCCTGCTCTCTCCTCATGGGCTCACTGGCTGTGATTGAAGGAATCAAGAACCAATGGCTCCCACTGCCTCAGCCAATGAGTAGAGAGAGACCCAGGAGAGCTGCTGCTCTCATGCACATTGCTGGATCAAGATGTGGCTCAGGTAAGTATTGGGGGGAGGGGCTGTGAGAGGAGCTGCACACAGAAGGCTTTTTTACCTTTATGAATAGAATGCATGAAGGTAAAAAACCTTGAGACTTAACAACCACTTTAAAGGGGGGTAAAGCATATCAGAAGAGACTGCGCTCTCACAAAACGTATATGTACAGTCTTGAGGAAAGAAGGGAAAGTGGAGACATTAAGGTGTGAAGAAGATTCAGGAGGGCGGTATTTTCAATATAGAGATGACATCAAGAATATAGTTGGTTGGAGCCAAGGACAATTCTGGGCTGGTTCAGTTGTTCTTAATCAGTATTTTGTGGTTCAGCGGACGAATGGTGATGTTAAACTCCCTTTGGAGGTGTGGGCTGCTAATCAACTGGTGTGAATGCCTTATCAATTCATTGGCAACACTATTAAGATGGGGAGGAAGGAGCATCCAATGTCCAAAGTGATAACACATTGATGGGAAGTTAAAGTGATATTAAAGTCTTGTTTTTTTTTTGTTTTATGTTTTTTTATTAAAATAAACAAATATGTCATACTTACCTGCTCTGTGTAGTGGTTTTGCACAGAGCAGCCCAGATCCTCCTCTTCTCACGTCCCCCCACTGGTCCTCCTGGCCCCTCCCTCTTGCCAAGTACCCCTAGAGCAAGCAGCTTTCTCTGGGGGCACCCAAGCAGGCTCACTCTGGGGCGCGGCTCTGTGTGTCCATTCACACACAAAGCCGCGGCTCGTCCCCACCCCTTCCCACTGCTGATTGGCTCACTGACTGTGATTGACAGAAGTGGGAGCCAATGGCTCCCACTGCTGCCTCAGTCAATGAGGAGTGAGAGGCCCCCGGAGAGCCAAGGCTTTCATGGACATCGCTAGATTGAGATGGGGCTCAGGTAGGTATTAGGGGGGTCTGCTACACACAGACGGTTTTTTACCTTCCTGCATAGAATGCACTATACGCTTATCGCGATTTTTTTTTTTACCAAAAATATGTAGAAGAATACATATAGACCTAAACTGAGGAAAAAAATTGTTAAAAAAAAATAAATAATTGGATATTTATTATAGCAAAAAGTAAAAAATATTGTGTTTTTTCAAAATTGATCCTCTTCTTTTGTTTATAGCGCAAAAAGTAAAAACCGCAGAGGTGATCAAATACCACCAAAAGAAAGCTCTATTTGTGGGGAAAAAATGATAAAAATTTCATTAGGGTGCAGTTTAACATGACCGCGCAATCGTCATTCAAAATGCGACAGCGCTGAAAACTGAAAAATGGCTTGGGCAGGAAGGGGGTGAAAGTGCCCTGCATTGAGTTGGTTAATATATAGTATACAATATCACATAAAAACCTATTTCGGATCCATCCATTTTTTTTTACAGACTCCAGTTGAGATCAGCAGAGCCCACTCATCTCTGTAGATGCTTACCCCCCCCCGCCCCCGTCCCCCCCCCGCCGCGCTCCGGTGCCCTCCGCCACTTACCGGAGCCGTCAACAGTGGCGGAGGCGATCGGATGTTGTCCCTTGTGTGACATGGAAACGAGTGAGGGGAAGATGGCCCCCCCCATATCATTGCATGGCGGAAGTGATGTCACTTCCACCCATAGCTCTTAAAGGGCCATTTTTGT
Organism: Aquarana catesbeiana; assembly: GCF_042186555.1. Lineage (NCBI taxonomy): Eukaryota > Metazoa > Chordata > Amphibia > Anura > Ranidae > Aquarana > Aquarana catesbeiana. The sequence continues at coordinate 50,612,300 of NC_133329.1, forward strand.
TTTTGAATTTTTTTAAATGACAACATACTTTTTTTTTGTATTGCATTCTGAAGTCTTTTTGACCCCACATCTCAGATTTAAGAGGTCCTGTCATGCTTTTTTTCTATTACAAGGGATGTTTACTTGTAATAGGAATAAAAGTGACACAATTTTCTTTTTTTAAAAGAACAGTGTAAAATTAAAAAATAAAAAGGCTAAATAAATAAGAGAAATTTTTTTTTAAATGCGCCCCGTTCAGCTGAGCTCGCGTGCAGAAGCGAACGCATACGTGAGTAGCGCCCGCATATGAAAACGGTGCTCAAACCACACATGTGAGGTATCGCCGTGATCGGTAGAGTGAGAGCAATAATTCTAGCCCAAGACCTCCCCTGTAACTCAAAACATGCAACCTGTAGAATTTTTTAAACGTCGCCTATGAAGTTTTTTAAGGGTAAAAGTTTGTCGCCATTCCACGAGCGGGCGCAATTTTGAAGCGTGACATGTTGGGTATCAATTTACTCGGCGTAACATTATCTTTCACAATATAAAAAAAAATTGGGCTAACTTTACTGTTGTCTTATTTTTTAATTAAAAAAAGTGTATTTTTTCCAAAAAAACTGTGCTTGTAAGATGACTGCGCAAATACGGTGTGACAGAAAGCATTGCAATGACCACCATTTTATTCTCTAGGGTGTTAGAAAAAAATGTATAATGTTTGGGTGTTCTAAGTAATTTTCCAGCAAAAGAAAAACCCCTGTTTTTAACTTGTAAACAACAAATCTCAAAAAGAGGCTCGGTCCTTAGGTGGTTAAAGTGGATGTAAACACAATTCATGAAATTTGAGCTGGAAACACATATCGGCAGTGTTTTCTTATCTCTCTTCAAAGCTCTAAGCCCCAAAGCTGTCTCTTGTTCAGTTCCTCTGTTATCAGCCTGATATCACGTTCTCCGAGAAGGGAGATAAAAGTGTGTGTGGGGGGGGGGTGGAGCTATAAATAGAATATTTTCTGCTTGTCATCTAAGAGCAGAGCTATGCACATTGCTTTCTTCCTCTGCCTATGAGGAGAGGGGGCGTGTGACTTTCCTCCAATCAGCTGTCTTGGCTGTATGCCAATGATCCCCTCCCAGAGATAAACAGGAAGAGAAAAATTCTAACAGGATCTGAACTTTCTAAACAGTATATAAAGCTGAAGACAGCAGATATCCATGAAAAACTTATGTAGGGAGATTTGTTTCATCCCTGTGTATAATCTAAGGCTGTTCACTTTACTGGGTATATGTGAAGGTTTACATCCACTTTAATAGTTCTGATACCGGTTCACATTAAATCCTTCTCCTATGGTATTCTATGTGCATATCCAGAGGTTGATCATATACAGTGCCCAGATTTTTGAATGAACTTATTATTAGTATTATTATTATTATGGGTCCATGGATTTATATCTATTACTTATTACTTACTTGTATCACTACTATTAGTATGCATTTCTTATTTTATTGTCTATCATTTTTAGTTTTGCCTTTGTTGTTATCATTACAATCATGAATTTTCTTTAAAAAAAAAAGTCATCTTATTAGTGCAATTTTCATATGCTTTTTTCCAATCAAATCGTCTGATGGTTAATCCATGTTACTTACCTTTTAGGGCCGGTTCACAATGCTGCGATGTCAGAGTTTGGATGTGATTCACACTGCAGTGCAAATCACATGTGATCTCTGTGCGATGCGATTTCGGCCATACAAAACGTATGGCTGAATTCACATCAAACTCGCACAGGACCCTTTTTTTTTGTCCGCAGCAGAATCGGATCGCATGGGTGTTCACACCCATGTTATCCGATTCCTGTCCGAATTTGCAGATCGCACTGCGATATGCGAACTGATTTGGGGGTGTCATTATCTTTTAACTGACACTCCCAGCAGTTTGTATAGGGCAGTGTGAACTGCCGTCGTGAAACCTGCGATGCGGGAACCCGCAGTGGATTCGCAGGGTTCCCGAATCGCCCTCAATCTCTTAATTTTCTAAACTTTTTAATCAGAACTAAAGATTTGTATATATTATGTACAAGGAATTGACTCTGAATATTTAATATTTTTTTTTATCTCCAATACAAATACTGAGTGTACATTGCTTATATTTATGTTTTTGGTTTATGCTCTTGTCATCCCTGAAGAAGGGGGAGGCATCGCAAAATGCATTGGCTTGTAGACATGCGCACACTGAAATATTTTGTTTCGGAATTTCGTTTTCGTCCGAAAAATAAATTTATTTAGTTACTCCCGAAAATTCTTTTATTAATTTCTTTTTTCGTTAAAAATTGCATTCTTCCGAAAATCCAAATTAATTAAGGTCAAATCTGTCATTGAAGGCTTATGGTGTCTGTCGAATGTTCAAAGAAGATTTGACGGAGCAGCTAAACTTTACATGTACATTTCCGGTCAAATTTTCCACCTACAAGCTAGCTGTAGTATAATTCTAATGTTGTATGACTAGTAATAATTATTTTTATTAATTATTTTACTAGTCAACCAACATTAGAATTTTTCTATAGCCTATGGGCGGATGCATTTGACCGGAAATGTACGATTGCGGCGCCGTACAGTTTAGCTGCTCCGTCGAATCTTCTTAGAACTTTCTACAGACACCATAAGCCAAAGATCCGACTTTGGATGTGTTTCGTTTTCTTCGTTGTTCATGTTGAATGGTCTACTCTACCCCGACAGTCAGCCAACTTTCACATTCGCTTCTCAATTCCAAGTGCAATGGAGGGCGCGGCATCCGATGTTGTGTCAGATATTGATATGGCATTATAATATAGAATCTATAATAATAAATCCCCCCCAAAGCCTCTGAGGCTATCACAACACTAGAAACACTAGTATCACTATCAAGTTCACAAAACTAACACAATAGCAGCAAATTATTATGAAAAAGTTGAGTTGAACTCTAGCGTGCTTCACTATTTTTCTGCTGCGGTGCTTATGCTTAATTACTAAATAATTCAGGTTCTCTGACAAACGGACCAGCTAAGATTGACTGTCTTCTGAAATGATTCAGTGTGTGTGTCTCTCTCTGCTAGCAAATCGTACGTGAAAGTAAGTCGGCTGTACGTGTGTACTTAGTTCTAGCTATTTTACTGCCCCTCCTCTTTGGATACAATCGGCCAATAACATTCATCATCATCATTATTTTTATTTTACTTCCCCCACCCAATTCCAGCAGCAACCTTTTCTCTCTATGTCGAATCTTTTCTCTCTATGTAGAATAATCTTGGACTAATAGAGTTAAGGTTAGGCACATTCGACCACAGGTTTGATGGACACAGATTGTTATTGTCATCATCATGTCGAATCTCCCATCTATATCGAACTGTTGTAGCAACGAAAACGAAAATAAAGCATTTGTTTATGTCGGATCTTTCGGTTTTCGTATTCTGCACTTTCGTTATCGTTTGTTAAAACGATAACGAAAATACCTGAAATTCGGACAAAAATGCATTCGGACGAAAACAAATGCACATGTCTATTGGCTTAATCTGTATATGTGGCTATTAACTGCCCATCAAGAGTGTTATCAATTTGGACATTGGGTACTCCTTCCTCCCCATCTAAATATCAAGAACAGGGGGACATGACCTCAGACTAGCAGGAGAAAAGTTCAAAACTAATCTAAGGGCTCTTTCACACGGGGCGGATCAGTGATGATCCGCCCCGTGAACACCCGCTTGCTCAGCGGGGATCGCTCCGCCGATCCCCGCTGAGCAGGAAAATGGCAGGTCCGTCGCTGCACACTGTGCAGCGACGGACCTGTCAGAGCACCGCTCTCCCCTATGGGGGATCGGATGATGACGGACCGTAGAGTCCGTCGTCACCCGATCCGATCCGAAAACGGATGGAAAAGTAGGGTTTTCCTCCGTTACACTTTTCGGATCGGATCGGGTCGGATGTCAGCGGATATGTCACCGCTGACATCTGACGCTCCATAGGGATACATGTATGTCCGTTTTTCATCCGAAAACGGAAGGATGAAAAACGGACATACGGATCCTCTGTGTGAAAGAGCCCTTAGAAAGTATTATTTTACCAAAAAAGTAGTTGATGCTTGGAACAGACTTCCAGTAGAGATAGTGAGTCAACAGTAAGTGGATTTAAACATGCTCGGTACACATGTAGATCTTTCCACAGAAAAAAAAAGTAAAAAAATTCAAGAAAAAAGGCAGACACAATGGACCACTTGAACTTTTTTCTGCCATTAATCTTCTATTTTTCTATAATTTATTTTCACACCAACTTCTGTGACAATGGAAGGTGAAACATACCGGTCTGATTATCATCTCTCACCATCACTGAGTGGTCTTGTAGATCACCTGAAAATATAAAGGTACATTATTATCGGGCACTTTTTACAGCTTCCTATCAACTATTACATGTTCACATATACAGGAACAACAGGGATCATTCCTAATATCAACAAATCAAAGTTAAGTTCCTAATGAGTTAAGTGCTGGATCTGCTCTATCCACTGTATCCCAGGTAAACATGTGAAGAACAAAAAAATTGTTTAGTTACTAGTTTTGTTTTGTTGCATTTGTAACCAAATTAGTTTTTTTATTCGTGTTTGACCGGATTCAACATTTTTCCAGTGGATTTGAAGTATTCGAATTGAAAATATTTTATTTATTTGTTAAGGAGCCCTTAACAACCATGACTCACTTTCTATCAGTGGGATTTTTTTGAGTCGGCAGCGTTCATCGTGATTGACGTTGGATTTACTTCGGGGGACAATGCTTTTTTTTTTTTGTTTCTTTTTTTGTAAAGGACTTGTCAAAAAATTTCTCTTTTAAACTTATTTCTGATACTTTTTTTGTGAATTGGTAGGGGTACATTGTACCCCATAATCACTCACATGGGGCTAGGATCTGGTGGCTATTTGTTAACAACTTCAATACCGGGCGCTTTCTACCGGGCACCCCCTTCCTGCCCAGGACAACTTTCAGCTTTCAGGGTTGTTGCACTTTGAATGACAATTGCACGGTCATGTAACACTGTACCCAAGCGACATTTTTACAATTTTCTTCCCACAAATAGAGCTTTCTTTTGGTGGTATTTAATCACCTCTGGGGTTTTTATTTTTTGCTAAACAAACTAAAAAAGACCAAAATTTTTTTTTAAAAAAAGTTTTTTTTAGTCTCTGTCATAAAATTTTGTTTTCTCCTTAACTAACGGGCACTGATGAGGCGGCACTGATAAGGTGGTACTGATAAGGAGACACTGATAGGTAGAATTGATGGGCACTGATAGGCGGCACTGATATGCAGCACTGATGGGCACCGATAGGTGGCACTGATGGGTGCTGATAGGTGCCACTGATGGGCGCTGACAGGCAGCACTGATGGGCACTGATAGGCAGCACTGATGGGTGCTGATAGGTGGCACTGATGGGCGCTGATAGGTGGCACTGATGGGCGCTGACAGGCGGCACTGATGGGCACTGATAGGCGGCACTGATGGGCACTGACAGGCGGCACTGATGGGTGCTGATAGGTGGCACTGATGGGCGCTGACAGGCGGCACTGATGGGCGCTGATAGGCGGCACTGATGGGTACTGACCGGCGGCACTGACAGATGGCACTGATGAACACTAATAGATGGCATTGATGGGCAGCACTGATGACAGGTGACAGGTACTGACAGGTGTTACTGCTGGGCACTGTAATGGGCACTGATTGCCACTGTGGTGGGCACTGATTGGCACTTTGATTGGCAAAGAGACTTTATTGAGGGGGCACTGACTGGCAGCCATTGGGTGCTGATTGGCAGCTGATGAGCACATCTGATGTGGGCTGTGCTGATAATCAATGTGCTGATTATCAGCACAGACCCCCCCTCTGAAACGGAGAGCCGTCGATCGGCCCTCCCTGTCAGCACGAACTGAGGAAAGCCGTTTACCGGCACTTCCTGGTTAATGCGATGATCAGCTGTGATTGGTCACAGCTGATCACGTGGTAAGAAGCCTCTGTCTGAGGTTCCTTACCACGATCGGAGATGCGGTATGTCAGACTGACACGCTGCACCAGCTATTGCCGCTTTACCCCCCCGAGGTAGGGTTGCCACATCATCCCTTTAATCCAGGACACGTATTAATTACACAGCTTCTGTGGCTGATTAAGGTGGTAATTAAACTCACTTGGTGCCTTATCTGCATTAAATCAGCCTCAGAACCTGTGGAATTCATATGTGTCCTGGATTAAAGGGATGATGTGGCAACCCTACCCCGAGGGCGCGCGCCGGCATGTTATCCTGCTGGATGTCAATCTGCTGAATAAGTCAGGAAAGACTGAGATAAAAAAAAAAAATTATCTCGGCCTTTCCAGCCAGTGTTTACATCTGCCGGGCCGGACGTGATGTCATAACGTCACGCACATGCCTCCAAAGGTCATAGAGACTGCCGGGACCATCTGGTCCTCGATATTCTCTATGGTAAACTTTTTAATCAAGCTGAACAGCCACTATGATTGTTTTTATGGTGCAGGGAATCACCAGCAGAGAGACCCCACAACTCTCCATAAAGAGGACCTGTCCTGCCCTATTCCTATTACAAGGGATGTTTACATTCCTTGTAATAAAAATAAAAGTGATCACATTTTTTTTTTAAAGGGAAAGTGTACAAAAAATAAATAAAACTAAAAAAATATTCCCATCCCCACATGCTCGCACGCAGAAGTGAACGCATACCTACGTCGCGCCTACATATGTAAACGGCGTTCAAATCACACATGTGAGGTATCGCCGTGAACGTAAGAGTGAGAGCAACAAGTCTAGCCCAAGACCCCCTCTCTAACTCTAAATGAAAATTTTAAAGCGTCGCTTATGGAGATCTTTAAGTACCGAAGTTTGGCGCCATTCCACAACTGTGCACAATTTAAAAGCGTGACATGTGAGGTATCTATTTACTCGGCTTAACATCATCTTATCACATTATACAAAAAAATCGGGCTAACTTTATTGTTTTGTTTTTTTTTAATTCAGGAAACAGTTTCTTTTCCCAAAAAATGCATTTGAAAAATTGCTGCGCAAATACTGTGTTACAATGACCGCCATTTTATTCCCTAGGGTCTCTGCTAAAAAACATATATAATGTTTGGGGGTTCTGAGTAATTTTCTAGCAAAAAAAGTTATGATTTTTACATGTACGAGAGGAGTGCCAGAATTGGCCCGATATGGAACTGGTTAAGGATGCCTCAGCCAGTGTCCCGGCCAGCTCCTTATCAAACAAATATTCAATGTGCCCTGAGTGGGCAAGTTTATTGCCTATAACTGTTAAAAATAGAGAGAAGCCAAAGAAGAGCATTTACTCAATCCTCTATGGGGGACGTCATAAATCAAGGGACGCTCAGTAAAGCTCTCCAGAATCCATATTACACTTGCATCTGCCACCAAGAAGGTTTTGGCCCCGATGCCAGGGCTCCCCACTACATTGGTCGCCACTCTTGGTTTTGGGGCGAGCCTACTGGACCACTTTTGAGCACTGTGTATTTGATGTATTATGTGCTACTGTTGTTTGATGTCATATATTACATTGTCATTATGGTTTGTACAGATTGAGTAATGTTATGCTTCCTTCTAGATTTTGTATACTCCTCCTCACTTCTCCTGAAGATGCAGCCATACCATAAAACATGTTGAGTGCCTGCCGTCGTGTTTCCTTGCATGTGCAGTCAGACCTCCACCACCAAGCTCTGATACCCCAGCAGGTTTAGAGGGAGCATTTGCAATGTTATGATTTTACATGTAGGAGCTTTGTGAAAATGGTGTTATGTCATTGTAATAAATGTTGATATTTTTTTATAAATTTGTTTTGTTTTCTGTCTTTGGGGTACCGGGAAAATCCATGATATAGAGGTGTGAGGGCGCTGGTGACACTCGGAGCCACTCGAAAACACTCGGAAACACTCCGATTCCGAGTCTTTCCGAGCCTCTCCGAGTGTTTTAGAGTGCATCCAAGCTGTTTCCGAGTGTTTCTCAGAGTGTGTCCGGTGCCCCACCTCTGGCCACATGCGGTACTGCATACAATAGAAGTCACTGTGGAACTAATTATGTGCTTTTCCATTGACTTCTATGGGGAAACTAGCTTTGATATACGAGTGCTTGGGATTACAAGCATTCTCCTGGAATGAATTATGCTTGTAGTCCAAGGTACTACTGTACTATAATAATACAGTTGGAGGTTCATTCGGCCGAACACCCATTCATTCATTTGCACATGAATCTCCCTAAACTGTACATGCGCATAAGTCTGCCTCATTATATTCCCTGCTGGTTGAATGTTCTTAAAGTGGTAGTAAAGTCTTGTTTACAAAACTCGCTGACAGGCAGGGTTTTTATTACAGAAGAGACTCTGGAGGTCTCTTCTGTCATAAATCTCCCCCTGCCTGTCAGCCATCTGTAATGTGATCTGAGCCGCACATGCACAGCTCAGACCACATTTATGGGCTGCTCTGTGTGCCGCTGCAATGTGACCCCAGTGCGCATGCGTGGGAGTGACGACGCCCCGGCACAGTCAATCAAGTGGCCGAAGATTGCAAGCCCAGGAGAAAGACCTGGCGAAGATGGGAGCTGCCGGGGACAAGGGAGAGCGGTGAGAGCGCGGGGCTGGAGGGCCGCATTTGTAGACAAGTCTGTCCTAATGCAGTGCATACTGGTACATTATGGCTTAAGCCTGCCGGGGGACCCACTTGTTAAAAACACATTATTATTTACTACCACTTTTCTTGAAAGGCAACAAAGAAACTATTACACACAAAAGTTCAAATATTACAGATATTATTCGTTACGCTTGCATCAATGTAGACACAAAGTATTTTTTCTTTTTTTTTTTTTGGAAATAGATCCCTTTAACAGAAAATTAAGATTTCCCAGCATAAGAAGGTGTAATGAAAGAATTCTAGTTTGTAAATAATATAATCCCTCCTGTCAGCTCTCCCTTCCACACAGACGTTCTACCCTCATCTCTAGTCAACTCTAGAGAAATCGATGGTGCACTTCCTCCCACATTGATTTCCATAAAGGGGAGATCGTCTGTACCTTCATACAATTCATACTGCAAATACTAGAAAATAGATCAAATGTTTAGCTTGTTATGGGGTCATAGGCATTGACTCTAATTATTAGTACTATTATTACTATTATTATCATTATTATATAATCACAAACATGGAAGACTGTGTGTCACCTAAAGGTTATGTTGACACCTGCTTACACCCAACAGTATTGGGGGGCGACAGAAGTTTCTGTACAAGCTACATTTTAAAAGACACTGAGGAGTTCAATAAATACCTACGAAATATTACAGAGCACACATGCAAAAAAGACATTTACCTCCAGCAAGGCTTATTTAAAACACCTAGACATTTTCAAAAAACATTATCAAAAAAATATAAGGGTTTGGTCACACCATATTGCTATATGGTGCTAAGCCCACTTACTGCAACAAAGTACACCATGATTAGTGGGTCCTACACTATCCATAGACTGGGAGATCCTGCTTCTCAGAACCGTTAGAGCAATACACCCCTCTATATGGGAGAACCTGAGGTCTCCACCCATGACACAAGTGGACACTAATTAGAGGTACTTAATGAAAGAGTGGGGTGCTCCTCACCCAAAAGGATTTGGTCAGAATCCATACAATAGACAAACAAGATATTTGGGGGGCACACCCTAAAAGATGCATTAAAGATGGTGCAGCCATAAGACCATACAGCAGAACAAAATATTACAGCGCACACATGCAAAAAAGACATTTACCTCCAGCAAGGCTAATTTAAAACACCTAGACATTTTCAAAAAACATTATCAAAAAATATGGGGATTTGGTCACACCATATTGCTATATGGTGCTAAGCCCACTTTACCAAAAGTATCCATCCCCGCAGTATCTGTGGCGATCTACGCAATGTCCGGCCCCTCCTCCATCCCCCCCCCAGAAGACAGCGGGGGAGGGATGGGGCGGAAGAGTTTTTGCCAGAAGTAGGAGCAAATACTTGGATTAGACAGGTATCAGATCCCCCCCCCCCCCGAAAGGTGCCAAATGTGACACCGAAGGAGGAAGGGGGGGAGGAACCGGATCAGCGGAAGTTCCATTTCTGGGTGGAACTCCGCTTTAAGTAAATATCTCCTAAACGGCGCACGTTTAGGAGATATTTACTGTACCTACAGGGAAACCTTATTATAGGCTCACCTGTAGGTATATATATATATATATATATATATATATATATATATATATATATATATAGAAAAAACACCTTTACTACCACTTAAAGAAAAGTGGAGGTAATTAAGAACAATGTCTGGCATAAGCAGAGCTGTGCCACCCTCCCCCACCTACAGTATGTCACTGGTGGCTTGGATGCTCTCAGCCTCACAGCATCATTGCTTGCTATGATGCTCATCCCTGAACATAGTGTCCAAACCACATTGAGGCCCAAGTTTTTTAGTAAAAAGTAAAAAAAAACAGGTAGCTGGGCAATGCTATCAGGTACATACAGTATACCAATGCAAAAAAAAAAAAAAAAAGTTCTAAAAAATACCTTTCAGCAAGGACAGGGCCCTTTTTAATAAGGCTTAACTAGGCACAACAAATAATAATACACAATTCCTTTAAATAGAAGCTTCAATATCCCCCCAAAAACTTAAAGGTCAGCAGCTACAAATGCTGTAGCTGACACTTATTAAAAGGGCACTTACCTATCCAGGCATACAGCGCTGTCCTCATTGGGGCCGGTTCTTTACCGCAGTGGTTCTCAACCCTGTTCTCAACTACCCCCAACAGGCCATGTCTTGGGAATTTCTCTTAGATAAAATAGCTGTCCAAAATACCAAGCCATTGACTTGGCCTGTTGGGAGTACTTGAGGACAGGGTGTAGAACCACTACTTTACCGGTCTTTGGGTCTCTGTCGATGGCATGTTTACTAAGGATTAGGGATGAACCGAACACCCCCCTGTTCGGTTCGCACCAGAACATGCGAACAGGAAAAAAGTTCGCTCGAACACGCGAACACCGTTAAAGTCTATGGGACATGAACATGAATAATCAAAAATGCTAATTTTAAAGGCTTATATGCAAGTTATTGTCATAAAAAGTGTTTGGGGACCCGGGTCCTGCCCTAGGGGACATGGATCAATGCAAAAAAAAGTTTTAAAAACGGCCGTTTTTTCAGGAGCAGTGATTTTAATAATGCCTAAAGTCAAACAATAAAAGTGTAATATCCCTTTAAATTTCATACCTGGGGGGTGTCTATAGTATGCCTGTAAAGGGGCGCATGTTTCCCGTGTTTAGAACAGTCTGACAGCAAAATGACATTTCGAAGGAAAAATTCCATTTAAAACTACCCGCGGCTATTGCATTGCCGACAATACACATAGAAGTTAATTGATAAAAACGGCATGGGAATTCAACACAGAGAAACCCCGAACCAAAATTAAAAAAAAAAAATGACGTGGGAGTCCCCCTAAATTCCATACCAGACCCTTCAGGTCTGGTATGGATATTAAGGGGAACCCCGGCCAAAAATTTTTAAAAAATGACGTGGGGTTCCCCCTAAATTCCATACCAGACCCTTCAGGTCTGGTATGGATTTTAAGGGGAACCCCCGCACCAAAAAAAAAAAAACGGCGTGGGGTCCCCCCAAAGATCCATACCAGACCCTTATCCGAGCACGCAACCTGGCAGGCCGCAGGAAAAGAGGGGGGACGAGAGTGCGGCCCCCCCCTCCTGAACCGTACCAGGCCACATGCCCTCAACATTGGGAGGGTGCTTTGGGGTAGCCCCCAAAAACACCTTGTCCCCATGTTGATGAGGACAAGGGCCTCATCCCCACAACCCTGGCCGGTGGTTGTGGGGGTCTGCGGGCGGGGGGCTTATCGGAATCTGGAATCCACCTTTAACAAGGGGACCCCCAGATCCCGCCCCCCCCTGTGTGAAATGGTAAGGGGGTACTTACCCCTACCATTTCACTAAAAAACTGTCAAAAATGTTAAAAATGACAAGAGACAGTTTTTGACAATTGCTTTATTTAAATGCTTCTTCTTTCTTCTATCTTCCTTCATCTTCTTCTTCTTCTGGTTCTTCTGGCTCTTCTGGTTCTTCCTCCCGCGTTCTCGTCCAGCATCCCCTCCGCGGCGTCTTCTATCTTCTTCTCCTCGGGCCGCTCCGCACCCATGGCATGGCGGGAGGCTCCTGCTCTTCTTTTCATCTTCTTCTTAATCCTCTTCTCTTCTTCCTTCTTCTCTTCTTCATTTTCTTCTCCGGGCTGCTCCGCACCCATGCTGGCATGGAGGGAGGCTCCCGCTGTGTGACAGTCTCCTCGTCTGACAGTTCTTAAATAATGGGGGCGGGGCCACCCGGTGACCCCCGCCCCCCCTTTTGACGCACGGTGACTTGACGGGACTTCCCTGTGACGTCACGGGGAATGCCACAGGGAAGTCCTGTCATGTCCCATGCGTCAGAGGGGGCGCCACCCCCATTATTTAAGAACCGTCAGACGAGGAGATGCCGTCACACAGCAGGAGCCTCCCTCCATGCCAGTATGGATGCGGAGCGGCCTGGAGAAGAAAATGAAGAAGAGAAGAAGAGAAGAAGGAAGAAGAGAAGAGGATGAAGAAGAAGATGAAGAGAAGAGCGGGAGCCTCCCCCCATGCCATGGGTGCGGAGTGGCCCGAGGAGAAGAAGATAGAAGACGCCGCGGAGGAGATGCTGGACGAGAACTCCAGAGGAAGAACCAGAAGAGCCAGAAGAACCAGAAGAAGGAAGATAGAAGAAAGAAGAAGCATTTAAATAAAGGAATTGTCAAAAACTGTCTCTTGTCATTTTTAACAGTTTTTTTTGTGGAATGGTAGTGGTAAGTACCCCCTTACCATTTCACACAGGGGGGGGCCGGGATCTGGGGGTTCCCTTGTTAAAGGGGGCTTCCAGATTCCGATAAGCCCCCCGCCCGCAGACCCCCACAACCACCGGCCAGGGCTGTGGGGATGAGGCCCTTGTCCTCATCAACATGGGGACAAGGTGTTTTAGGGGGCTACCCCAAAGCACCCTCCCAATGTTGAGGGCATGTGGCCTGGTACGGTTCAGGAGGGGGGGCCGCACTCTCGTCCCCCCCTCTTTTCCTGCGGCCTGCCAGGTTGCGTGCTCGGATAAGGGTCTGGTATGGATATTTGGGGGGACCCCACGCCGTTTTTTTTTTTTTTTGGGCGTGGGGTTCCCCTTAAAATCCATACCAGACCTGAAGGGTCTGGTATGGAATTTAGGGGGAACCCCACGTCATTTTTTTAAAAATTTTGGCCGGGGTTCCCCTTAATATCCATACCAGACCTGAAGGGCCTGGTATGGAATATAGGGGGACTCCCACATCATTTTTTTTTTTTATATTTTGGTTCGGGGTTTCCCTGTGTTGAATTCCCATGCCGTTTTTATCAATGAACTTCTATGTGTATTGTCGGCAATGCAATAGCCGCGGGTAGTTTTAAATGGAATTTTTCCTTCGAAATGTCATTTTGCTGTCAGACTGTTCTAAACACGGGAAACATGCGCCCCTTTACAGGCATACTATAGACACCCCCCAGGTACGAAATTTAAAGGGATATTACACTTTTATTGTTTGACTTTAGGCATTATTAAAATCACTGCTCCTGAAAAAACGACCGTTTTTTAAAACTTTTTTTTGCATTGATCCATGTCCCCTGGGGCAGGACCCGGGTCCCCAAACACTTTTTATGACAATAACTTGCTATAAGCCTTTAAAATTAGCACTTTTGATTTCTCCTATAGACTTTTAAAGGGTGTTCTGCGGCATTCGAATTTGCCGCGAACACCCCAAATTGTTCGCTGTTCGGCAAACTTTCGAACAGCCAATGTTCGAGTCGAACATGAGTTCGACTCGAACTCGAAGCTCATCCCTACTAAGGATAACCTTGTGGCTTCATAGTTGGCTTCCCCAGTGCCATCTTAAGAGCATTATAGGCCCCCGGGCAATATAGTGCACTGGGGCCCTGTCTACACAATCACACACGAGTGCGCAAAGTTTGTACATTTTCTCTTTCTCCTCTGCAGCCTTTTCCTCTTCTGTGCTCAACTCAAAACATTATTTTTCATTATTTATCAAGGTTATTTTCACCAACACGTAATAAAGTTTCTTTTTCCTCACCATTCTCACACTTCCTCAAACTAGTGGCAACTCTAAGATTGATATATAAAGGGGGACACATAAGATATTACAGTCAAAATTTGGGGGTGGGGGGCGGGCACTAATAACTTTCATCACTAAATCATAAAACTAAAAAAAACTAAATAAATATATATTCAAATGTACACACTCACACTCTGGTGCTGCTGGTGCTGCCTGGTGGGTATTAATAATGCTGGCGTGTGTACTGCTGCCTGGCTCCTTTGAGACGCGGAAGTGTGACAGGAAACGTGGCTGCAGTAGAGAGCAGAGCCGATGCTTCCTGTATCTGCACAGGAGGAGTACATTTCATATCACTCCACCTATGAAGAGCCGGAACTACACAGAAAGCATCAGCTCCATTCTTCACAGTGACAGCTGACTCACATTGCACACTGCCTGCTGCTGAGTCGCTGACTGATATCGGGATTGATCTTGCGGCACTCTGTCTCTGTGAGGGAGCCAGACCACACAGCACTGGCACAATGCGGCAGCGAACTTTGTGACACCTGAATAATGCTTGGCTGGGGTTGCTGGGCAGGTGGGGCCCCTCAGGCAAGTGGGGCCCGTGGGCAACTGCCCAGGGTGCCCATGCGAAAAGACGGCCCTGGGCTTCCCAATGCATATATGCAAGCCACACTGTGCTTTGTGAATGATCTTGCAGTTATTTGGGACCTGTGATGTGTTCCAGAAGGCTGCCTGCAAAGAAGGGATTCACTTCCACTCGGGAGTGGGTACCTTGTCAAAACCAGGTTCCCGCTCCTCAAAAATAGAAAAGGTTTTCAAAAGTGTCAGAGCAGGGAGGGAGGAGGCAGGAAAGTGGAACTTCCCCTTTTGAGTGATGTTCTGATTTAAATGACATGCTTGGGGGATGCCATAAACCCGCACATGAAGTGGTACATCTGTAGGATGGACTCTTGGAAAAGTGACATCTAAAGGAACTAACATCTACTGTGTATCAGATCCTTATCCAGCCAGTGATCATGTTCATAAGTGTTTATTAATGTCACCTGGAGATCTCCCCTTTTTATATTGTTGTGGCTCCAACCTAGAGATGGTATTTGGCAGGAGTTAAAGTGTTGGTGTGTAATGCTAGAGAGTTTATACATTTTTTTTTCTTGGGAGGGTTCATGTGATCAGCACAGAGCCAATCAGCACTGTCCAGACAGAGGGTCAGGGGTCCTGCAGCCTCATAGGACAGTCAGAGGATGAAATGAATAAAAACTCCTCCTACAAGCTTTAACCAGACACTGATAGAAGTCACAAGACTGCTATATACTGCTGATGAGAAAAGGTATTTAGCAGTTTATATTTACTTAAATAATTAAATTTCCATGTTCTGTGTACTGTGGGTATAGTAACACTTTAACCACTTAAGGACTGCCCGACCTACATATACTGCGGCAGGACGGCCCCTAAGCGCAAAATCACATACCTGATTTCTTTCTTCAGCTCTGAGGCACGCGCGAGCGGAGCCAATCAAAAACCCGGTGATCATTCAGAAGGAGGCAGAATGGCAGTCTGCCTATGTAAACAAGGCAGATCGCCATTCTGCTTGTAAGGAAGACAGAGATCTTGTGTCTCTGCTAAGCAGGAACACGGATCTCTGTCTTTCTACAATTAAACCATCTCCCACAGTTAGTAAGCACTCCCAGGGAACACATTTAACCCTTTGATCAATGCAAAATTATTTTTCTTATCTTATAGTTGGCCAGATAAGATTTCTTTTTGGCTGCTCTTTGTGCCCCATTGGGGTCATATCATATTGGTTCGGGCACCCTTCTTTGGAGTTGCATGGAGTCCAGTTTGGGTGAGTGGTTGTGTGATCGGCCCCGGCAGACAGTGCTTTTGACAGTTTCCTATTGAGCATGAAATCTAAATATTATGACCTAAATGTATGTTTTCTCCACATATTTAGTGATGCGTGTCGTGCTGCTCTGGTATATTCCCTGAGGAAGCCCACGGTGGTGAAACATGTAGGGGTAAATGTACTACCACCCGCACGACGAGATATCTTTTTCCATACCTGGCATTTCTCCATACTAGCTGTACCAATGTAAACCTTGTCTGACACTCAATATCTGTGTTTTTTATATGTCTTAAACTTTTTAATGATATATTTTTAATTATATATGGTTTTTCAATATATTTAGCACCTAATATATTAGCAAACTACCTTTTGTCTATATTGTTCGTTCAGGGATGTTGGTGCATTTTTTTAACCTGTCACCACTCCAAATCGCCACCCGTGTACCACTGTAATACCGTTGCTAAATCTTTCACTTCACACTGCAGCTGAAGGTTCACTTGGCTGAACTCCCATCTATTCAGCCATTTGTACAGGAATTTCTTTAGATGTATGTGACAGACCTAGCCAGGACAGAGGCTTTTGGAGGGGACTGAATGCTAGCCTCTTGCCTACCGATCATGGGCCCTGGCATTTGGGGGAACAGTGCTCTTTCTGAGCTGTATGCCTGGGGACCCTTGAGGTGGTGTTACTTTGGATTCAGGTTCATATCCCCCCAAGACACACAGATTCTGGGGACCCTGTATATGCCATATTAGAAATAGTGACTGATTCATACTGTTGGGACTCATACTGTTAGATGCTAATGTCATCAACTCCAGCCACCTGTCTGTTGTCTTCTATAATGTAAATTAGTCTAGTCTGGCTTGCCACAGCTTCTAAGAGTATTTCACCCATTGTTGTTTGTGCTAATTAACCTTGCTATTGTGTGAAGGTGTCCTGTGTTTATACGTATGATAATGTATAATCTACTGTGTGAAGCTCGGTGACATCAAGTCTGACCTGTAGTGAAATCCTGATTAATCACAACAATGCACGGAGTCACATTGGCTGCTTTAAGGGATTAGTTAATTAGCTCATGTTAATTCTGTTTCTGGTTACAGGTGTATTGTTAGAGTAATATGAGCAGGAGGGGTGAACCTCCTCCTCTTTAACTGTATATAAGACTTGTATTTTGGTTCTAATAAAAGAGTCCATGTTCAGCAACTAAACAGGTATCGTCTTGTTTTGTGCTTTTGAGCGGTTGGAATATCTGATATCTATATTCAGACTGGGAGGAAGACGACAAAAGCACTCAAGAGGAGTGTGGGACGTTTCATTACAATGTACACAGTGCAAACATATCACTCATATTATTCCCCCAGCTGGTCGAATGTTCTCAGACCATAGTGTTAGGTTATTTTTTCTGTTGGTAAATGTGCTTTCATGGTTAAAGTGGAACTTCAGTCTCCCAATCAACATCAACTATTTTTAATTCTCATGCTGCTAGCATTAGTAAATAAATAGGAAAGTATATCATATTTACTTGTTTTAACCTATTTTTTTTACATTTCGTCAGTTACTTGCTGGTATTCATGCCTAGGCAAATGATGTCATACATCCCAGCAGTCTTCAGAAGGGAAGGAGAAGTTTTCCCAGCTAAGTTCACCCTTCTGCTTTTATGTCTGAGCTAAAGGCAGATGGACTCCAGGAAGTAAATGCTACATAAATCATCTGCCCTTACTCAAGATGGCCACGATCAGAAATGCTAGGGGGGGTGATTTCTCAACAACATAAAGCATGGAAACATGGATGGATGGGGAGTTTGTTTTGAATATTAAAAATGAATTACTGTAAATCGTGTTTGTAGTTTGTGGTGGGGCTCAGATACAGTGCTGTTCTGCTTTAAATGTTCTTATGGCTATTTTTGTCTTAGGATCGAATGTTAGGGAACATTACAGTTGAAAAGTAACAAAGAAACTCTTCCAGGCATTTTACAAACATGGGTATTTTTTGTTGCTTCTGCAAAAATAATGAGACCTTCCCAAAGCAAATTTCTTTTTTTTATATAATTAGATATAGAAACGTCAATTTTTTTTCTATTTAGAATAGAAATATAATGCATAGTATTACCTCAGGCATAACTTTGCCGTCTGGTACAGTTTTCACTTTGTAAGTATCACCAACAATCAATATGGTGTTGCCAGGTTTATCAACCTTTATAAATCCAGTTTCTTTCTTCTTATCATCAAGTTTCTGTATTAAGTGGAAACAGAGAAAATTATTTTAAATTAACAAAAATATCACTTGACAAATCCACAATGTAAAGCAGCAGTTATGTACAAAGCTTGTGCTTCTCAGTTTAGTGATATGGGCTGAATTCACTAAGCTATAACAATTTTTACTTCATGCACTGGACATTTTTACAGCGGCTGTTTTTAGCGTCAGATGTTTTTTCTGCAGCCAATAAACCCCCCAGAATGTTTTCCTATGTGTCCTTACACACATAAGCTGTAATCAGCAGTTTTTGGCTGGGGCAGTTTTCTGGTTGTAAAACCCCCCCCCAGAACTAGCGGGTTTCGAGAGGAGTTTTTTAGCTGTAAAAACGATCTAAAGCCTCATACACACAATCAGATTTTCTGCAGACAAAACCTCAGGCTTTAGTCCAAAGGCGTGTGCCTGGATTTTGTCTTGCATACAAACGGCAAGGAATTGTCAGCCAACAAACACGAACGTAGTGACGTACTACGTGGTTTTTTAGCACCACCCTTTGGGTTCCCTCTGCTAATTTCGTGGTAGTAGAAGTTTGGTGAGTGTGGATTCGCACTTTTCAGTTCGCCCTTTTCATTTTGTGCTTTTCAGGTTGTTTCTGAATGGCCGTTCGTCAACCAGACATGTTGCGGAATCGGAGGAGATAATGTGTTATTTATTATTGGCCTTGGAGTTATTGCTTTGACCCAAGTCCAGTCCAGGAACAGGAGGAGGATTTATTGGACCAAAAATTGGTTGCTTTATTAATTGTGACCAATTCTGTCATATGCCTTTGCTGCGGGAGCTCCAGGAGAATAATCCAGATGTTTTTCGAAATTATCTCCTGATGGCGGACCCCTGCTTTCACCAACTCTTGGCATTGGTGACCCCCTAGATTAAGAAGAAGGACACATGCATAAGGCTTTTATTTTATTTTTGGTTGAATAATAATGATTTGATTAGTTATATTTTCTATATTTTTGGATGCATAGAATGCACTTTTTGGTTAAGCTCTATTGGCAGATAGCATCTCTCATTTGATTTGTTTTCTATTTTTAATGCACAATAAAAAAATTGTGTAGAATAATAATTGGTTATGTGTTTTACTTCAAATGACAGTTTGGGAGTAGGCAGTTACATTTTAAAAAATACCATGTAAAATTGACAAGGGACACCAACATAGTTGTATCTTAAAAACTACAGGATAATGGTGTTGTGGTAACTTGCCCAAATAAAAAAAAAAGCATAATAATATTATTCTTGATATCACTAGAAAAAAAAAAAGCCTTTGAATATTTGTTGTGTAGGTGCGTGATTGTGTGGCGCTGTACCCAAATAAAATATGTCCTTTTTTCCCCCACAAATAGAGCTATCTTTTGGTGGTATTTGATCATCTCTGCGGTTTTTATTTTTTGCGCTATAAACTTTTGAACTTTTTGTTAAAAAAAACAAGATTTTTTACTTTCTGCTATAAAACATATCCAATAAAAAAATTTAAAGAATCAAATTTCTTCACAAATTTTGGCCAATATGTATTCTGCTACATATTTTTGGTAAAAATAAAAAAATCCCAATAAGCGTATATTGATTGGTTTGAGCAAAAGTTATAGCGTCTATAACTATGGAATAGATTTATGTAATTATTTATTTTTTTTATTAGTAATGGCAGCAATCAGCGATTTTTAGCGGGACTGCCAAATTGCGGCAGACAAATCGGACACCTGACATTTTTGACACTTTTTTGGTAACCAGTGACATCATTACAGTGAACAGTGCTAAAAAAATGCACTGTTACTGTACTAATGCCAGTCACAGGTACGTTGTTTCACGCAATAGAGCCGACCTGCCGCAGCATATGTACCGCAGCCGGGCGACAAGTGGTTAAAGTGAAATGTAAGAAATGCTAAATTCCTTAAAATAACATGCATGGGGATGTCCCAATCCTGTCTGTGAAGTGAGTACAATGTAAACAATGGATTACAGCAAAAGAGAAAAAAATGCTGATAATTGACATTTGATGGATTGTTTTTTTGTAAAATAATAAAAATAATAAATAAATATATATAGAGAGAGAGGGGGAGAGGGAGAGGAGAGAGAGAGAGAGAGAGAGAGAGAGAGAGAGAGAGAGAGAGAGAGAGAGAGAGAGAGAGAGAGAGAGAGAGGCCTCCAAATAAAAGACATGGCATGGAGATCTAGACACTGCCCCAGGGGATATGTACAAAAAAAAATAATAAAAAATACTGTTCAGCAGGCAGCAGCTATTTTATTATTGCTAAAGCCCACTGTGTATAATATATAATCAAAACACATCAACCAGATCATTCAGCAATGTATATGAAAAATAGATCACTATTAATGACACCTGACGACCTTCCAAAAAAAATGCTGACCCACCAAGGTGATCCAGTCCCAATGGACTCTCATCACAAATGATATCTCCCTGTACAGGAGCTGGATATAAACATGCTGGTTGATGTTATTGACCAAAAAATTACCATGGCCATATTTGATCAATGACCTCAAACAGCATCTCACCTATT